>NC_060130.1:807751638-808057888 GCF_021461395.2 Schistocerca americana | reverse complement strand
AGGTCAGCGCCAAAACGAAGCTTCCTCCTGTAAAACGAGGTAGTATAAAAGACATTATGAACAGTTATGGTGATGTTTCTTGTAGCGAAAAATAGAAATACTCCACATCATACATGTACTACAGTCCGATTCCTCAGGACCCATTCACGTCTGTCACCCACGTCTGTCGTTATTTTGTACCATCCAACAGAGAATACAAAACTACAAACTATAAAAGCTCCACTAACTTCATCCGACAGAGAACTCGCTAAGATTTTTACCACATCTCTCTCTTCCGATATATGAAAACAAATACCGTCTGTGTGCGCGGCATCGAGCATATGTGGTGATTTTATTACATATACAGGTATTGATCCATTGGAGCAGGTGGTCAGTGATCGAAGTCGCTTGCACAGATCAGTGTAAAGTTTCATCGCCTGTCCTGTAGGAGGATCATATCCCACAGAGTATCAGTCGCAAGAGAGGATCCCTGCTTTGTTGTTTGATACATTGTTTTTTTCTGCTGTAACACGCTATGTACACCGCCAAACATTTTTTTTTTCTGCCATGACTTCGAGGTCTGTGCCGGGTTCTAAACTGACATTAACACGTTTCAATCCATTGGCTCTCACAAAAAACTGGACATCACATGGAGTAAATGATGCTGCTGCTGCTCCCACCACACACTGGATGATTGAAATAAAAGACAGTCACAGCATAAGGAAACTGGAAGAGTTTTGCAGGATTGTGGAACGTTTCCAAACTGCTGTTCGAATGTGATTGACGACCTCTACATTTAAACTCATCTTTCACAGCGATGGGATAGACAGCCGATGGCTCTGTGCTCCCTTTTGATTGACTCATCATATTGCAGTCATGTACACGATCACTGTGTCGGCGCTAGCCAACCCCGGATGGTGTTGCCCGTCCACCCCCGTCTCAAACAAGCGATGTCCGTCAATCATCAGTGTACCAGTGGACGGATTTGACAGAAAAGACACCACTGATGTACTGTAATAGCAAGCATTGCAGTTGATAGTGAAATCAATTTTAGCAACTTTACCAGTATTTACAGTACTGATCACTGACATGGCAGCATGCTTCCCACTTTCTGTATCATAGCTAACACACCCCTTCTCTACTCTGTGAGTGCCATTGCGATTGTAAATAGATGACTGTGCAGTATGTCCATTCATTGTTAATTCTCGAGCATATATATCAAAGTATACCAGACAGCGATCTATATATTTCTAGCAATTCACGCATAGTGCGTAATTTACGACCTTTCTCTATACAGATAGGAGTCACAGGGTGTTGTCGCATTCTTAGAAAATCTGTCTTTGGCCAACCCCCCCCCCCCCCCCCCCCCGTCATCGATTTAATCTACAGCTGACCAGAAGTAGACGGCTACATTCAGCATTTTGTGAAGGAATAGAGCGAACTGGGTCCGTAACTGCTGTTCTGCGACCATCCATGAGTACAACATTTATCGAGATGTGTGCACGTCGACGAGGTTAGCGCCCCGTATCGCTGTATAGTAGTAGTCACGAAAGTGTTGTGGTGTAATAGCAGACAGTTAAGGAGACTGGTCCGTGAATACCAGGGGAAACCTTGAAAAACAATGTAACTCAAAGAATAGGATCTTTAAGCCCATGTAATGCTTACCATCCTTTGAGGCATCTTTTGCGAACATTTTTATGTATGAGCCACAGCTTTAGTTCTCACACTTTTTTTAATTGTATTTTTTGTTGCAAGTGAAATACCCCATGCTAATTATTTATGTACATCACAGGTACACATTAATCAAAATACAAACAAAGTAGAAGGTATTTTTTTCCTGTAAGTTTTTACACTGTTATTTTTAACGCAGACTATTGGAAAGATGGTGCTGTCATAAATTGTGGTACAACAAAAATTTAAGTATGATTATCAAAAATTCTGGAAATGAATTCACGTTTTTCTTCAAAAAAGCATTTTATTTTCTAAATTAAGTCACAAGAGGAGTCTACTTTTTAGTTAAGCATGTTCAAAGACAGTATACAAAATTTCAGCCCTCTATCTTTAATAGTTTTTAGCCAAAGTGCATCAGAACATGAAATAATTTAACTTTCGGAAAATTCAAGTTTAAGTTAAAACTTGCTTTTTCTATTGAACTTGCATGGCACTAATGCATCCCAGGCCAATATTCGTCTTTTTTCCTGTGTTTTTCTTCCTCCCTTCTCTTTTTCACACTTCTTCTTATTCTTGCTTCTTTGGTGGCTTCCAACACTGATTCTTCTTCTTCAAAGAGTCTCCTTGAATCAATGGCTATTAGAGCTCTATGCTTATTTAGTCCACCAGGCACTCCCAACAGTTCCATAACATTAAGACTTGACACTACACCGTCACTGAAACATAGAACAGCATCTAGCACACCTATTCTCTAAGTATTTGGTCCTGCTAGTGAGTCGGGGCGGGGTCGGCCGTCTTCATTCTCTCCGTCACTTATCGAAAGTCCACCTACCTCTATAGGCTTCCTTCCGACGTCCCTTTACTCTGTAGTAGCAGATTCGTGCTAGACAGTGTAAAACAGCGTTGATGAAACCACTACCTATACCTACCACACAGAGGCCGCGTAGCTCGAGTTGGAAGTCAGTTCCTGAAAGTTCATTTTTTAAAAATCGGGCGTTCGGAGGATGCAGTCTACTTGCACAAAGCATTTAAAATTAGACTGAATCTGCTTTTAGTCATTTGGAAACACATGAAATGGCTATCAAGTCCGTATTTAATATGGTAACGCTCTATCATTCAAAGTTTTCTTATGGGAAAATTTTCCTATGTGCGCTCATCTTGACACATAATTGTACAACATCGTTTCTCTTGAAAAGCAGCCAGAATTTTTGCAAGTCCGACCCGATTAATTTTCACGCTCTAACATTCACAAACCCACAACCATTCGCGAGTTAAACATTCCGTCATTTCTGTGGTCTTCTTAGTAAGAAGTGCTCGCCAAAGTATTCCGTACAGAGGACGAAATATGTCACGCGGAATTGTTACTACGACCAGAAAGTTCACACTCTCATAACTTTCAAACTATTTAATTTAGGAACACAAACTTTCATTAAAATATTCGTAACTCCAGTCGATTCAGTCACGGGGTATTCGAACCGCAATTAACTCACTGTTTCTTCATTTTTCAGAGAATTTTTACCGAGCTAACTAACATGGTATTACCCGAAGGCCAGTTAGCAAGCGACTATCTCCAATTATTCCACTCACTCCCCACTCCACTATATTCGCGCGGGAACAGCTTAATTCTGATTGGCTGTTGATCTAAACGACCAATCAGAATGTTCCTTCCATATCATTCTCGCGGCAAAACTTGCCTTATCCAATCAGTAATCTTTTAGTAATTAACGTCATTAAAACTTCAATTTCTAGTATATTGTTTAATTAAATAAGCAAAGTACGAATTAGTCTCCAAATTGGTAAATAAACTTATTCCGCCACTAATATTCATTGTGGCTGCTTTTATACAAAAGCAAGCTCACACCGACATGCGTCATCTGAATCACGGTTGCACCATAATTTTACCATGGTCTATTTGTACAAGGTTTTATGAAAAATGACATATTAATTTTTAACGTAAGTCCCACATACATTCTCTCAATCATTCTCACGCACTTACACAACAAAATATAATCAGATAATAATTTTGACCGATTTTTTTATTGCGTAATGCATAGTGACTAAAGTGCTGAAAAAGAAAATTCTAATTAACTGATTTTTATGCACTGGTGACTTTGTAATGGCTTCAGATGATAATGAAAGTCAATTTGTATTTACTTCTAACTTGGTTTTAAAAAACAATCGTCGGTTTTAGGACTTTTAGGTAATTTTCACTATCTCTGGAGCTATAATAAATAAAAGTCTGAAATTCTGACGGCACCATTCCATTAATAACAAAAAGGCCGTGTACCAAATTTGAACAAAATCGGATGATAACTAATATGGATTATTTAGATTCGTAGAGGGTATGAATCTTCGTGTTTACTGACTGTTACACTGCACAGTTCTCACGGCAGGCAGCATCAGCTGCACTGAGCAAAGCGAAAAACAAACAAAGCCATCTTGCAGCCACCGTACCAAACGGCTGCGTGCCTTACTGCAACGAATGTCATCTCGTAATAACTTGATACGTTACACTAGGACAGTTTTTAGTATCTGTTCCCATATACAATTGCTGAAACTTTCGTTTGGATTTTGAATCCTACGATGTAAACATTTGCCTAGTAATCTTGTGTCACTAAGATCCATATATATAGGTTTTATAACTTCCGTTATAGCAAATGGCAAAGAATGTTTATGGCTGTAGGTCTCGCCTCGAGTAACAGCCCTTTTGTAACCACACCATGAATCACTGCCAGATCGATAGAGTGCATGACATCGGTTGTCATGTGTGGAGGATTTATGAAAGAACGTAGCCCAATCTGCTTTTTTCATTCCTTCAAGGTCATTTCTATTATGTTTTAAGGCTTGTCCATAATAAAACTGCAACCTGTATGTAAGCTGACTCGTCAACTAATGCACTTACCATCAGCTAATTTCTTTCACTTCAAATTCCTCTTCAAGTTCCTCAATCTTGTACCTAACATTTTCTGGACATTTCCAGCACATTCCATTTTTCAATTTTTGTGTCAACATAAGGTTTGGATTCACAAATTTTTTGGTACCCTTTTGGGTCTCCATTTCATCTGTGAGATGTATACATCACACCATCCACTGACCTGTGAAATATCTTCACAACACCTTCAGATTCCATCACTCCACTATAACCACTAAAATTAATCAAACATTTATGATCTTCAGTTCCATTAGTACAGCCATGACAGTACTTGGTTATACATTCCACATGAATGACTTTACCACTGTCTAAGTTGCTGTCACTACACCATTTAAGGAACTATGGCCTCTTCATCACCAGGGTGCATCTAGGACTTCAGACATACATGTATTGCTGTCACCCGTGACTATACTTTACTGAACAGCATTTTCCATACTATCATTTGCTACTTCTTCTAAAGTCTGTAGAATAATTTTATTCTACATGTCAAACCTTGTAGGGGGACGTGAGTCCATAAGAGCCCAGAAAATATGTGCACTTCTGTACCCTTTGCCTATACACCTCATAGCATAATCAAGTATAATATTTTGGTTATACACTCTGATTAGTTGCGCCACAAGTGTAACCACATTTGCTTAAATCACAAAAATTACAAACCGTTCTTAATTTTGATGCACAACCTCTTCTAGCACGTATCTCCTCAACTACACTCCTGGAAATGGAAAACAGAACCCATTGACACCGGTGTGTCAGACCCACCATACTTGCTCCGGACACTGCGAGAGAACTGTACAAGCAATGATCACACGCACGGCACAGCGGACACACCAGGAACCGCGGTGTTGGCCGTCGAATGGCGCTAGCTGCGCAGCATTTGTGCACCGCCGCCGTCAGTGTCAGCCAGTTTGCCGTGGCATACGGAGCTCCATCGCAGTCTTTAACACTGGTAGCATGCCGCGACAGCGTGGACGTGAACCGTATGTGCAGTTGACGGACTTTGAGCGAGGGCGTATAGTGGGCATGCGGGAGGCCGGGTGGACGTACCGCCGAATTGCTCAACACGTGGGGCGTCAGGTCTCCACAGTACATCGATGTTGTCGCCAGTGGTCGGCGGAAGGTGCACGTGCCCGTCGACCTGGGACCGGACCGCAGCGACGCACGGATGCACGCCAAGACCGTAGGATCCTACGCAGTGCCGTAGGGGACCGCACCGCCACTTCCCAGCAAATTAGGGACACTGTTGCTCCTGGGGTATCGGCGAGGACCATTCGCAACCGTCTCCATGAAGCTGGGCTACGGTCCCGCACACCGTTAGGCCGTCTTCCGCTCACGCCCCAACATCGTGCAGCCCGCCTCCAGTGGTGTCGCGACAGGCGTGAATGGAGAGACGAATGCAGACGTGTCGTCTTCAGCGATGAGAGTCGCTTCTGCCTTGGTGCCAATGATGGTCGTATGCGTGTTTGGCGCCGTGCAGGTGAACGCCACAATCAGGACTGCATACGACCGAGGCACACAGGGCCAACACCCGGCATCATGGTGTGGGGAGCGATCTCCTACACTGGCCGTACACCACTGGTGATCGTCGAGGGGACACTGAATAATGCACGGTACATCCAAACCGTCATCGAACCCATCGTTCTACCATTCCTAGACCGGCAAGGGAACTTGCTGTTCCAACAGGACAATGCACGTCCGCATGTATCCCGTGCCACCCAACGTGCTCTAGAAGGTGTAAGTCAACTACCCTGGCCAGCAAGATCTCCGGATCTGTCCCCCATTGAGCATGTTTGGGACTGGATGAAGCGTCGTCTCACGCGGTCTGCACGTCCAGCACGAACGCTGGTCCAACTGAGGCGCCAGGTGGAAATGGCATGGCAAGCCGTTCCACAGGACTACATCCAGCATCTCTACGATCGTCTCCATGGGAGAATAGCAGCCTGCATTGCTGCGAAAGGTGGATATACACTGTACTAGTGCCGACATTGTGCATGCTCTGTTGCCTGCGTCTATGTGCCTGTGGTTCTGTCAGTGTGATCATGTGATGTATCTGACCCCAGGAATGTGTCAATAAAGTTTCTCCTTCCTGGGACAATGAATTCACGGTGTTCTTATTTCAATTTCCAGGAGTGTACTTTACATCACTATTGTCACATTTCTTACACTACAAAGCTTTATTTATTAGTTCAGATAGAGCAGACAGTTCAACAATAACACAACCTGAATCAATAGTTGGCGTCTCTACATTATTAGCATTAATACTGTCAACCCCATTGTCCAAATATTTCAGTTTTAGCTTCGAAGCACTTGGAGTAGTTGAAGCAGATTCAAGTGTTGTAGCACATTGTATTTTAGTATTAGCAGAATCAATCCGTTTGGTGAAGTGATTTCCATAAAATTTACTTTAACACCGAACGTCTTAATTCTTCCCTTTGCTTTCAAGTGCAATAAGAAACGCACGCACACAATAAGAAACTCACACACATATTTACTTCACTGTAAAAAATATATACGTCCCGAAACAACAGCAAGCAATTACGAAACCCTCTGTATAAACGAAAGATAATCAACTATAATTCTTTCGCAGGTTAGCCAACTTAAGGGACTAAAAAGTCATAAAAACGAAACAAATAAGAGCAAAACTTTATTTTTAACTCACTGTGTATCATGGGGACGCCACTTTTGAATTCCTGTAATTGTGGTACTTCCTGTGGTCCATTTTCCTGGCAGTAAACTTTTTCTCGTTCAGAAAACTACAGATAATTTTTTAAGACAAAAATTAAAAAATCGATTGTTTGACAGTTATTCACGTACACATCCCCTTAATAAGAAGAAGAAAAAAAGGGTGATTTTTATGCATGACGGAGCTCCAGACGGACGGAGTTTTAAGCATTTTACGTAAGTCAACTGCGCTATCAATTCTAAAGTATTGTACTAGTGTCTGTGATCAGCACCAAGACTGTATTGGTAAGAGAGAACAGAAACACATACACTGCTAAGACTAGACGGTTCTGCACTTAAAACAGGCTATAATGTTAGAGAGGAGCGGTTTCCTACCTATCACTCGTCTGGAATGCAACGCTGCTACTATCTCAATGTAAGAAATATATTTCCAGCGCATGACATAAATTCTTGTAGCTTTCTCTGCAATAAATTATGGTAACAAACTGTAAAATGAAGAAACCACTTCCTTAAAATAGCTATTCTTTGTGATACATGCACAATATAGCTTGCTAGCGGTGAATTCGAACACTGTTCACACTCGATCACGGTTCAGAAATTATACTGTGCTCACATCCGGCTTATAAAGGGTGGTCCATTGATCGTGACCGGGCCAAATATCTCACGAAATAAGCGTCAACCGAAAAGACTACAAAGTACGAAACTTGTCTAGCTTGAAGGGGGAAACCAGATGGCGCTATGGTTGGCCCGCTAGATGGCGCTGCCATAGGTCAAACGGATATCAACAGCCTTTTTTTTTTTATTAGGAAGCCCCATCTTTTACTACATATTCGTGTAATACGTAAAGAAATATGAATGTTTTAGTTGGATCACTTTTTTCGCTTTGTGATAGATGGCGCTGTAATATTCACAAACATATGGCTTACAATTTTAGACCAACAGTTGGTAACAGGTAGGTTTTTTAAATTAAAACACAGAACGTAGGTACGTTTGAACATTTTATTTCGGTTGTTCCAATGTGATACATGTACCTTTGTGAACTTATCATTTCTGAGAACGCATGCTGTTACAGCGTGATTACCTGTAAATACCACATTAAGGCAATAAATGCTCAAAATGATGTCCGTCAACCTCAGTGCATTTGGCAACACGTGTAACGACATTCCTCTCAACAGCGAGTAGTTCGCCTTCCGTAATGTTCGCAAATGCATTGACAATGCGCTGACGCATGTTGTCAGGCGTTGTCGGTGGATCACGATAGCAAATATCCTTCAACTTTCTCTACAGAAAGAAACCCAGGGACGTCAGAACCGGTGAACGTGCGGGCCATGGTACGGTGTTTCGACGACCAACCCACGTGTCATGAAATATGCTATTCAATACCGCTTCAACCGCACGCGAGCTATGTGCCGGACATCCATCATGCTGGAAGTACATCGCCATTCTGTCATGCAGTGAAACAGCTTGTAGTAACATCGGTAGAACATTACGTAGGAAATCAGCATACATTGCACCATTTAGATTGTCATCGATAAAATGGGGGCCAATTATCCTTCCTCCCATAATGCCGCACCATACATTAACCCGCCAAGGTCGCTGATGTTCCACTTGTCGCAGCCATCGTGGATTTTCCGTTGCCCAGTAGAGCATATTATGCCGGTTTACGTTACCGCTGTTGGTGAATGACGCTTCGTCGCTAAACAGAACGCGTGCAAAAAATATGTCATCGTCCTGTAATTTCTCTTGTGCCCAGTGGCAGAACTGTACACGACGTTCAAAGTCGTCGCCATGCAATTCCTGGTGCATAGAAATATGGTACGGGTGCAATCGATGTTGACGTAGCATTCTCAACACCGACGCTTTTGAGATCCCCGATTCTCGCGCAATTTGTCTGCTACTGATGTGCGGGTTAGCCGCCACAGCAGCTAAAAACCTACTTGGGCATCATCATTTGTTGCAGGTCGTGGTTGACGTTTCACATGTGGCTGAACACTTCCTGTTTCTTTAAATAACGTAACTATCCGGCGAACGGTACGGACACTTGGATGATGTCGTCCAGGATACGGAGCAGCATATATAGCACAAGCCCGTTGGGCATTTTGATCACAATAGCCATACATCAACACGATATCGACCTTTTCCACAATTGGTAAACGGTCCATTTTAACACGGGTAATGTATCACGAAGTAAATACCGTCCGCACTGCCGGAATGTTACTTTATACCACGTACTTATACGTTTGTGACTATTACAGCGCCATCTATCACAAAGCGAAAAAAGTGGTCCAACTAAAACACTCATTTTTCTTTACGTACTACACGAATATGAAATAAAAATGGGGGTTCCTATTTTTTTAAAAACGCAGTTGATATCCGTTTGACCTATGGCAGCGCCATCTAGCGAGCCAACCATAGCGCCATCTGGTTTCCCCCTTCAAGCTAGACGAGTTTCGTTCTATGTAGTTTTTTCGTTTGATGTTTATTTCGAGAGATATTTGGCCCGGTCACTATCAATGGACCACCCTGTATAAAATGATCGTTAGTAATGGAAAATACCTCTTAGAATGAAAGAGACAAACGCATAGTAACGGTGTTTGACATGTGAAATTACACGCCACGCCTCCACTAACTCCGTAAACAGGACATCTGTCAAGCAGATGTATACATACGGATTGCAGTACCTCACAAACACTTGTCGCTAACTTAGAATCACCGTTGTTATGAAACTGAAGACTCGATTTTATGCCCAAGAGGCGGCAGGGGTAAGGAGTACGTCGCATAAATCTTCGTTCGTCTAGAGGAATGTGTCGAAAGAGGATAGGCATGTTTCATCACACATGAGGCGGAAGTCCTCTGATGAGAGGTTAGCTCTGAACAATCGTAAGTAGAAAGTGTTCTAAGTCGCACTCAGATTACGCAGCTGTATAGAAGTCGAATTATGACACACAACTGATGCACCCTGACAGAGCAACGGGAAAAAAGATCCTCAAATGACCTGCAGCAACATCTCCCTCTCTCTCTCTCTCTCTCCCTCTCTCTCTCTCTCTCTCTTTCTATAATGTATCATCAGTCTATTATGAAATCATACCTCGTTACAACTCCATCTCAACCGATCACTCCATCCACTTGCAACGTACGGGGGTTTATTGTAAAATTATCGATATACTGAAAAATATCTGTTGGTAGTCTTAGTCAACCTTGAGTTGCTATCTGACTTAAGTTGGCTCTGTTTAAACGCGCGGTTATGCCCCCAGTATCATTTGCATCGAAATTATCGTTACACTCTAATTATTAAACAAAAATGTGGTGATTGCTAGCTACGATATCAATAATGCGATGATTAGCGTATGATACCAAATTAAGATTTATTCAGAAAACAGGATGAGCAGTATTTCTAGCCTAACATGACAATCCAATACATTTGTAACCTAACATGACAATCCAATACACTCGCTAACCTAACTAGCCTATCATTGGCACAATGTATCCTCTTTTCCTAACTACTTAAGTCAACACTGAACCCGCAAGTGACTCTATTGCAGTTCTGCCTGAACGGACACAGACTCAGAGAGCGCCAGTAAAAGAACTAGCGGAATACAAACTCATTTAGAATTACAGTGCCCTACTTTGGCTGATGATTGATAATATCACCTTAATTCTCCGTGATGATTACGAGGTCGGCCCAGCCAACGTCGTGATGTCGTCTTTCCCGTGAGCCAGCTTGGCTTTAATCTCCAACGTAGACGTGGTTGGCGCCCGTAAACTCCGGTACGTAAGTGTTCAATTGCGGAGTCCGTCACTAGTCAACACTCAATCTACTTGCACATATGCCAAGAGTAGTTGCTCGACTCAAGTGCGCGGCAGCAAAGGTACACTTCAGATTGCATATGAACACCACAAGTTAGTACAAATCTGTTTCTCTCCTCAGAGGAACAGATAATGCTACGTGTGTGGAGTCGTATGCTCTAAACTATTCAGACTTGGAGAGTAACCACTGGACTCAATGCCGGTAACTTCTCCAACCTACTTCTCTCCACGCTCTCCTAGCAGGGCAACCAGACACAGCGACAGCTCTCCTCTACAGCCGACCCCAGAGTGCTCCTTCAGAGTTTTTGCAAACCTGGCCGTTCTTCGCCGCATGGATCCGTGCGCGTTGGTAGTGAATCACGACACAGACTTCCATGTATCCGTGCGCGTTTGTACCCAACCACGACACAGAATTCTCCAGCGGTTACTGTTGCCGCCAGACTTTTAACACGTATCTCTACGCGCTCTGCGCCAATCCCGTCACAGTCTTCCGCAAATTTTCCACTGTGGCGCGAAATCGTCTTTCTGTCTTCCGCATATGGCTCCTTCTCTCTTCTTGTTGTGATTTCCCAGCCTCTCCGAACGTCTTTGGTGGTCTGAAGCGCCAGCCGACAAATGGGTCCGGCCGCGGCCATCACGTTAGTTTGACATGACATAAACACCTTCCTAAGGGGTTCCGGCCGTGTTCCAGCTCTGAGCCCATCTCGTTAGTATGACATGACACACACAACTTCCTTTTCTGTGTCCATCCTCTCCTACCGGTGGGCCAATCATCAATTATTATTCGGTGTATTAGTACTGATTTAGCATCATGTAAGGTGCAAAATCTGCTACCTTACACACTCTCGGTGATCCTTTAACGCAGATGCAAGATGCAACTAAGTTTAGAGGCACGTGGTTCTCTTTTTTCCAGGAAAGCATCACAGACAGCCGTCAACTCGCGTGTATCACTATTACCTCAATAGACACACAGTAGAAGGTTGCCTCAACGAAAAAAATGACTCTTTCCCTGGTTCCCATTGCTTCCATGCGAACGTTTTCTCGTATTCCTCTTGCTGTCGCGTACTCGTGCCCATGTACAAGAATTATTCTGCACCAAGCAGAAGAAATACAATTACTCCCTATATTTCCCGCATTTTGGCATATTTTCCCTCAATTTGTACGTATTTTCATCAGTTTTGTACTTTTATCGATTTCATGTCACTTCTACGCATGCGACTATGACATCACTTCTCGTTACGTATTCTAAAATTGCTAGGCAATGTGGTACAGTTGCCAACACATACTGCAAATGCTCTACTTTTCTGGTCGGGTGGCACAGTATAGAACTGTACTCGAATGCATCCAGTCACCTCCAACCACATATTCTACAGTTGCAGTGCGTTTGCTCTATTTTCTGTATGTCTGTGTATGTGCATGTGTCACGGAAGGCCCCCACGACCCATTCTTCCCTGTGGTGGATCCAACTTTGAACACAGAACACATCTCCGGACATAACACGTGGTTGGTCCACCTTCGAGCCTTATCCTAGGTGTGACGTGTTGTGGAACCGCCTCTGAACATCGCTCCAGATATTATACACGGCGGATGCGCCATCAAACCTTATCCAGAACATGGCATATTGTGGATCCGCATCCCAACATCGCTCCAGATATAACTCGCGGCTGATCCACCCTCGAACGCTAACTCAGGTCTACTCTGGGTACTGGGAGCCATCTGCAACACATGCACAGATGTGGGATTGTTCAGAACTACTGTAATGTCCAAGTTGCAGCTGCCTGTTTCACAGTGCACCGCAGATGCCTGCAAGGGCTGTCACGAGAAGTCAGCAACTAGAAGTACCGGACTTGCTTAGCCTTTGAAATGTACAAAGGATGTGCCTGCCTGTCTAATCTAGCCCATGGCAGCGAGGGCTGGCAAAGTCACCAGTGTGCTGGGTGATCGCGACAGAAGCGGACATGTGTGTGTTACGTGAGAGAAGATTCAAAATGATGGATGTTTTTCGCTGGACGTATTGATAACATCTGAAATCCTACCACTTCAATCATCCCCGGATGCCCTACATGCCCGTGGGTGTTGCACTATGGCGCCCACGCGCGTCCACGATTGCGACTACGGCTGCGGTGGAAATTTCCACTGACCTCTTTATGTCGGTGGTGGCGGTGTAATTGGGATCGGCGGCACCGTGTGCGGACCTCGGCACAGGAGCGCAGGGGGGTGTGAGAGTCTTTCCAGCTACAAAATGTTTAAATGTGTGTGAAATCTTATGGGACTTAACTGCTAAGGTCATCAGTCCCTAAGCTTACACACTACTTAACCTAAATTATCCTAAGGACTAACACACACACCCATGCCCGGGGGAGAACGCGAACCTCCACAGGGGACCAGCCGCACAGTCCATGACTGCAGCGCCTAAGACCGCTCGGCTAGTCCCGCACGGCTTTCCAGCTGCCTCCATCTATGCCTGACAACTTATTGCTACAGACTGGATAGTGGTGTAAGTGTGTCGTGTTTAGTGCTTCTCAATACATCGCAGTAGACTCTGTCTTGCAGTGGTATTTGCTGTTGTCTCTGTCCTAACACGCAGTAGTTCTTCCTCCCTCCTTCCAAATATAGCAGAGACATTCAATTTAGGAAGTCTATAGTGCTTTTAAAAACCCGGTCGTGACGTTAAATTCCCAGCTGATCAATTTATTGTTTCCGATAGTGGTATTGCATGCATGTGTGCGTTAGGTGCAGGCAGGCATGGTCAGCGCGTTGCAGCAAACAAGATCGGTGCCTGATAGCAAGTGACGCGTGCTTCCTGATCGTGAGTTTGTGTGAGTGTCAGGATGTTTTTTCACCAGACATGTTTAGTGGAAATGTTATGGTGATGCATACCAGAGCTCGTATATGTTTAGCGATACGATCTATTAGTGACGAAAATTTCATTACTTGATTTACATAATGTTTGTGTGTGATACTCATACGTTGAAAACATGTTTTATTGCGAAGAAGAATCATTTTAAGATGGAAGTGAGTGTTTCAAGCGATCTGTTTGATTCATTTAAGTTGTTGAACAATTGATTTGACTGGTTAGCGCAAATGGATTATTTCATTCTACTTTTGATATCGAAATTGCGTCAGCTTTCCTTTGTCTCCAGTATCAGCCAATAGGAATACAGTATTCTAAGGAGAGATCAAAACCTCCATCTTCGTGTTTGGAGACGTTGCTTAACACAGACAGGTATGGAGTGTCTTCCTGGGAGCGACAGAGACATGAAGCGAGTCTGGAATTTGCCGATCAACAGAATGCTTCCACTTGACGCTTTGTTTGAAGACGGCGAGGTCAAAGGAGGCCGATATCCAGTCCGTGGTCGGTGGTATTTAGTAATGTCATCCTTAATTAGAACTATGGGCTCTTTCGACATTCGTCGCGGTGCCCTGACGATAGATACACACGCGGGAGAGCTCAAACGATGGCTACTATACCGCACTTCATTCCATTCCGTTATGATTATTGACTTTGACTGAATTGACAGTCATGAGATCCTCTTTCTCCGGCACAGAGTGAGTCGTTTTCTACCAATTTTTTCTGGGAGGGGAGTGGAGGGAGGGGGTGAGGGGTAGGGGGGTGGGTGGAACGCCCTCTGGTGATTTCACTGTGCACTATCTCTGTCGATCCCTGCGTGTCGAGATGAGCGCACACAGGAAAATTTTCCAATAAGAATACACCTTCAATCTGCCACATTGTAATTACATAATTAGGACATGTAGTTGCCGGATGCGAACTTTTTCCATCAAATAAAAGTGAGATCCAGCCCCTGCAAACTGAATTTTATAAATAAACACTATATCTTATGCTATATAATTGAATTTTGTGAGATCCTTTCTCTCTAGCCCGCCGCAGTGGCCGAGCGGTTCTAGGCGCTTCAGTCCAGAAACGCGTGACTGTTACGGTCGCAGGTTCGAATCCTGCCTCGGGCATGGATGTGTGTGATGTCCTTAGGTTAGTTAGGTTTAAGTAGTTCTACGTTCTAGGCGACTGATGACCTCAGATGTTAAGTCCCATAGTGCTCAGAGCCTTTTACCATTTATTTTCTCTCCAGCACAGACAGCAGCTTAGAGCCCATGGCGGAATCGACTCTCAAACAGGCGTTTGCCTTGTAAGGATGAATTCTCGCGTGTATCGGCATTCCTCAGGCGTTTGCTGAATAAACACTGCCTTGTTTGCGCTTTGGCCCGACTGCGACAGACGGTGCGTGCGGACCCGGATGGACACTTGGAGAAATAGAGAAAGAGCACATGTTTCAGCAGGTATTTTTTGGATGCTTTTGTTCAAAGATTAGTGCGGCATTCGGTTTGTCAGTCACGGGGCCTGAGCGGACGCTTGTGTGCGGCAGCCGCTTCTCAGGCTCTCGCAGATGTGGCGTGGCCAGCGAACGGCATGGGTGGCGTTCTGTGCGTTCCAGTGGACGGTGGATGCTTCGCAATTGAACGCTTTTTAACATAGTAATTACGTGTGAGGGTATTTCATGATGGTATTCTTTGTGCGATTGGAATTTAAAAAAAGCGATCGACGCAATTACTTCTTACAAGACCTGCATCTTCCCAAACAGCAGAGAATGATGAGCAATAGAAACCCAACTCCTGCACTCTGAATTTCTTATAAAGAGTAGCCAATTTCCAGGTCAGGGAGGGGGGGAAAATGGTTCAAATGGCTCTGAGCACTATGCGACTTAACTTCTGAGGTCATCAGTCGCCTAAAACTTAGAACTAATTAAACCTAACTAACCTAAGGTCATCACACACATCCATGCCCGAGGCAGGATTCGAACCTGCGACTGTAGCTGTCGCTTGGTTCCAGACTGTAGCGCCTAGAACCGCACGGCCACTCCGGCCGGCGGGGAGGGAGAAAGGGGAATCTAGTGTTGGGGAGTTTATCAGATGGGGAGGGGTTAATTAATTTATCAACTTAATTAAATAGTCAATCGCATTGATAAGAGTGAGATTGGGTTATTCGAATAACTCAGACCTGAAAGTACACCTGTATCATCAGTGAGGGGGATTTGATGGGGCGGCGGGGGGGGGGGGGGGGGCGTTGAAGATTTTCTGAGGGTTTGGGAGGAGGAGGAGTAGGCAGAGGGGTCGGGGAACAGTAGGTTAAGGGCCTGTCAATCAAAAGGTTGGATTATCCCCAGGGTGTCACTACCTGTCAATCAAAAGAGAACAATAGGTTTGCCCTGAGTGCATACTTGCCCCTGATGTAGGCAACCCACACTAACAAAAGTCCAGAAAGGTACACTGTCCTACAACTAATATATTCTTTGTGCCTAGTATGCCTGACAACGAGGAGTGAGTGATGGTTAGAAATCTCCTAGAAATGTTAGATATCTAATGCATAACATAAATTACAGTTTCAGAGAGGATTCATTTAAAAATTCAGTGCTAGTCTAGAGTATAGGTCGCATTCTATTTATAGGAAGAAAAGCTGAGTTTAAAATTTCATCTACACCCGTGTTAATATTTGCGCCACACCAAGGTACAGCTACAGCGATAATAAACGTTAGTTAAAAAATATTGCTTTCACCATCAGAAGAGTGTGTTGCCACTGTTGTACAGTTGGCTGTGAATCCATGGGTATGAATTTGTTACTACAGCTATTTGGGAACCTACTGTGCACCAACAGCTGATTTTCCTGTACAAGCACGAATATAATTCATCAGAAATGATCTAGAAATCGGTTGTAAATATTTGATGTAAATGGTTGTCATTTATATTGAGTTGTAGGACATTCACAGTCCAAATCAAAACTGCTACTCCGCCATGTCTACAACCATTTGCAACACTTTAAAGTGTCAGTAAACTGCTGGAAACCAGTTTCAAAGTAAAATTCCTTGTTTATGATCCAAAAATGAAAAATCAAGTGGAATTTCTTCTAGATATTAGAGTCCATCAAACGAAGATGCATGTGGGATTACGTAAATTACACCATTTCACTATCACATCTTGGCTAGAACCGAGTCGTTCAATTTCATACCTGTAGCAATTCTAAGGCAGTGACAGCAAGTGGTCAGGTTCTGTCAGCTCTATGCATACTTGTCTATAGCCATTTGCTTGTCAGTGATTGTGAGACATAGAGATTCTGTGATGATCTAGTGTTCTACTCTGTTCTTTTTCACGAAGTTAGTGTAGCTTACGTTTGGACGTCAGATGATGCTGTCTGCTGCACCTCTCTATTTCTGGCAAGGAGTCTGCTTTAATTACATTGGTTTTATAATTTGCAGAGTAACTATATTTAATGAAAATTGGATTGCTCTATAGTGGCTAACTTGAACTGTTCCTTGAGTTCATAAGATACAGAATTAGTAGTTTGAAGTCTTAGAATTGTTGGGATAGTTTTCGTAAAATGACGTGTACTTGAAAGAAGAAATCTAGTATGATCAGTCCTAGAGCGCTTTGCAGCAGATATCGGAAGAATGGAAGACCTCTTGCTAGGATCACAACAGTTATTAAGAGCTCAGACGAAATTGTAGCTGCATATCGTGAAATTCAGTTCTTTAGGTGCTAATCTCATTGACTTCCGAACAAAATTGGCCAATTTCTTCGTACATTCAATGATTTGCTGCATTTATGTCAGCTGTCCTCATTTAGAAATCCTGTGGTGGCATATGGTGTTACACATGCAATGTAAAACACATTTTGAGGTGGGAAGTTCTTCAGGTACAAATTTTATTTATCTACATGAAGTATTCGTTGATTTCAGCATGAAACTGAAACGAAAGTTCAATGACTTGCTGTATGTATGTCGCCTGTCTCCATTTAGAAATCCTATGGAGATGTCTGATGTTAAGTACTCACTGTAAGCCACACAGTGAAGCATGAATCCTTAGATGTAAAAGTTCTGTGATATGATTGTTGTCATGTGTCGTTTACTGAGTGAGTACATTTGATGTGCATGTTCAATAGTACGGAAATAGATCTAACACAGAAACTTTGGCTAAAGATATAGGATACTTTTCTGGCTCAATGTTGTGTAAAAATCAATACCTATTTCTTTCAGGCACTGTTTATAATGTATATGTTTTACAGATTTTTCGTTGGTATCAGATAATACAGCACACTTTCTAAACAAATTAGAAGTATTTTGAATATTTTTGAACCTGATTAGGGATATTAAAAATTACAAGGTAATTTATGTAATTTTTTTCCAAAATGCTTCTTCAAATTGAGGTACCATTAAATCTAACATTATACATTTGAAGGAGACCAAATTTTGACAAGATATGCATGACATGATGGCTGAGGTACTAGAAATATTTAATTCCACTTATTATGTATATTACAAGGAAATAAATATCATATCTTACGTTTTAATTTTTATAATTTTTTCCTAATAAAATGTTACTTTTCTGTAAATTAGTTCATTCTGCCATAAAGGTTAGGTGTACCACATACATATGGACCATTCCAATTTACAGAAAAAAATAGACTAATTCTTTATAAACTTAAGGAAATATTTGTACCTGAATTCTGAAAAATACAACTTGCAGGAAGTTGTAAATGAAGATATGAGTCCAATTAAACTGTGCCTCAGAACATTCCTGAAGCATAGTCTACATCCTGCAGCAGTTCTTCATCTTCAAGCTTCCTCTTGGCATTTCTTTTAGCCCTTCTTGCTTCTTTGGTAACTTGAAGAGCGAACCTTTCAGCTCCATGCACCCCTTGTCTGCCACACACAAGCAATTGATCTTCCATATTAGAGCCACATATAATGACTAAATTTCTCAGGACTTGTAACCTTCCTATCACTCCATCACTGAAACGTATCACTGCATCTAGTACACCAAATTTTAATTTATTTAGTCCTACACAAACAATCTTGGGTAACCTTTCCCATATGTAATGGTTGAAACTTTCGTTTGTATTCTGAGTGCCCTCATGAAAACAGGGTCACTCAGGTCTCCAAAAATTGGTTTTATTTCATTCATAACAGGCTCAGTAAGAGAATGCTTAAGATGATATTTTTGCCCACTTTCTTTTGCTTTTTAGTAACCACACCAAGAATCTTCCCCTTTAGGGCAACGTCCGTGAACAGGGTGGTCATCAGATCAGTGGACAACTTATGAAAGTAGGTGGCCCACACAGCTTTTCTCATTGCTGTAACATCACTCAGAGGTGCAGTTCGTCTAATGGCCAGTCCATAATAACTCTGAAGAAGGTCTATTGCAGTTTCTGTCAATCTGCCTCGGCCAGACAGAGTTTTTCCATCAGGTAGCTTCCTCAATCTAACACCCATCCTCTTTTGCACATGTCCAAAACACTCCAGTTTTGTTACCAAGGTATCACCATAAACATTGAACTCATTAATTGTACTGAAAGCTTTAGAGTCCCCATCACCTACGTACTTCGTATATCTAACGTTATAAATGGGCAACGACCTCTGAAATATTTTTAGAGCTCCATCACTCTCCATAACTCCACTGTAACCGTCATAATTCTTAGAACACTGATGTTCAATATGTCCCTCATTGTTACCATGGCAGGTGTGGCAGTACTTAGATAAACACTCAACATCAACAGCTTTTCCATTCTCCAGAGAAGTAGCACTTACAACACCATTCAAGGAACGATGTCCTCGACATTGCCATGTCACATCAAGTGCAACAACAATGTCCCTGGTTCCAATAATATTTACAGTTTCTTCTACTGTACGTTTCATAGTTGCTTTAGACACAACCGTGTAGGCACCTTAAAGTATTTTTATGTACTTGCTGAACCTATTGGTAGGAGGAAGAAGACCCATCAAATCACAACACGTTTGAGCAGCCTTTTTTACTTTTCCCATTGCATGCATTGCATACACTAACTTTAAATTCACATCGTATGAATTATGTGCATAATGTTCTAAGTAATTTTCGAGATAGATTCATTGCAGGATCTACACACAACAACTAATTTTGACGCTAAACCATTCCTGCTACTTTGTTAGTCAGTTATTTCCAGACAGCCTACATCATCACGTTGTTTACATTTTGCAACTTCCTTTACCAAAGAAGATAAGATGCCCATGTTAACAACAACAAATCCACTACAAACAGCGTCATTGTTTACACAAAAATCTGAATCACCAGGAGGCGTGCCATGTGGGATTTTCTTCTGTGAAGAATTGATACATAAGTTACTTTCAACAGTGTGGCTTGCTTTGTTTGTGAACTGGTTACCACAAAATTTCCTTTTATTGAACATCTTGATGCATGGCATAGTTCGTATGTATTGCACACTAAAGGATATATACTTCCACAAATACATGTAGCACTTGGGCGACAAACATTCAGTAACACGTGAACAAAGTGTTTCAGAGAACAAAAGTAAATACTAGCAAAGATAATCATTTACACACTAGAAACTTGCACTGTTACCAACATATACAATGTATCATACGTATAATCGCTGGAAACAGAAAGTTCACATTTCTTTTCGAAATAATACTGGTTTCTGTAACAGAAATAAAGGGGACGTGGCGGCATACATGACTGTAACTTTAAATTTGGTATATGTAGGTCATTTTTCAGTTGAAACCCTATAACGTATATATCAATGTAATCAGGTAAGACTATAGAATTTAATAATGTCATAACAAAATTTCGATTTTTCCACCACTTATAAGTACCCAGTATCCTTAGGAACACTACTCATAACATTGCATTCAGCTCCCCACACACGGTGGACAGCGGTGTGCATGATGTCGGCCGGTAGCCGGCCGCACATCGCCGCCGTAGCACGTGAATCACATGATTGCAGTATATTTATCGAGGTGCGCCGGTTTCGCCAGCGTTGGTAGGCTAGGGACTGCGTTATTTTCCGTTACTTGGCTGGTGCTATGGCCTCTCGGCTACATGTTACATCCACGACATGGCGACGGGAGATGTTGCTGATGGAAGTTCAGTTTACTCGTCTTGAAATATGATATACAATAGGGTATTAAGCTCTACTCTAGTAAAAAGTACCGTAGTTTTCCGTCATATGTATTTCCCTCTCTTTTCAGGGTTACGATTCGACTTTCAAATAAGTATAAGTGTGTTTCATTCCCAGTGTTTGATACAGTACTGCATGTAAGAACAAGGAGTTCATGGCATAACTGTGGTTTTGTTTTGAACAATGCATCAATGCAGGTTATGGACTGTTATAAAAGTTGTCTTCTATCATTTAGTTTTCGACGTGAATTTTCCAAGTATGTGGGCCATTTTGAAGGTCCCAAGTTTCCCAGTATGGGCTGAAGCATATGTGTGATACTGTCTGTAGTGTTGTCAATAATCGACAGAGGAAAATCTATAATCGAACACTGCAGAGACTGTGCACACACAAGTGGCATCACTAACCGCAAATCAGCAAGAATCAATAAGGTAAGCTTCCCAGAGTTACAAGGCGCCACCACCACATAACACAATTCAAATATCACCACACTGGACAAGAACGGTCACTTCTGTCTCGTTCTATCTAGTCTGTGAGTTGTGTCTGAATTTCCCCATCAAGTGCAGTCACACGCCAAAGTTCTCCTTCCACCTGCAAAGAACAGTTTCGTTGTATCTTCGCACAGTCGAACAAAGTTCAGTCTTAAATGTACCGTTTCTTGAGTGTCATCAACACACATGTATTCATTATAGCTGCAGTAAAAATTTAGACTTCATTATCTGCAGATTTATACCTTATTGCCGCTCAGTGTCTGTGGTTGTCTCTTGTATGTTGGTACTGAAAGTCATTTAATTACATAATTAACTCCACAAATGTTCAAGCAGCCACTGCATTGCGGAGCTAAGGATAACTGTATTATTTGCAACAATGAAGTGTTATGTTCTTTGTCTCTTTCTTTATCTGGCTGTTTCTTTTATCCCTTGTGTGTATGTTCAAAGCAAAACACAATACTTACATTTCAAATAGACCATGTAATTTTAACTTAGGTCACACTGGGCTATGGCTGTGGCGCCATCACCAACAGTATACTATAATGGGAACGTAACGTGTATGTAGGCGAGTTAATCAGGTGCCTAGAGTTGGTAGAGGGTGAGCTGAATTTGCTTCTACACCTAAACAGTAGCTGGAGGCCCCAGGGCCTAGGGCGCACTGCAGTCGGTCTAGCTAAACGACTGGTACAGGCCAGACAGGTATTAAAATGAGCGGTGTGGCCAGAAATGGGGGAAACCCCAGGGGGAGAGAGATGGGTAGTGGTCGCTAGCTTAGCACCACAGGGAATGCACCAGAAATGCTAGTTTTTGAGAGACTTTGAAAGTAGGCTAAGTTACAACTGTTAGGAAATCTGTAATAGTTCACAGTCAAATAGTTAAACAAAACTGAATGCACCTGCAAGCTCAGATAAATGAGGCCACATCGAATGACACAACAATATTTTCAATACCTTTAAAACTAGAGAAGTTAACATTTTACAGTGTTAAATATTTCCACAATGAACTGTTCAATTAACTTCTTTTAAACGCTTCATACGATTTCACCAGGCAACGTCTCAGATGATAGTATTGCACTGTACCTATCATCACTTAAAGCTATACAGGGTGAGTCACTAAATAATGCCACCTAGATTAACTCCGAAAGTATGATAGTAACTGAAATGTTTGTGGGACAAATGTTGCATGGGACAATGGAGGCCACAACATGACATTGGTTTTTTGTTGCTAGGTGAGGTCGCGTCAGAGGTATGAAGGTCAAGTTTGCTTTTCTAAATGGGATGCTATAGCTTGATACTTATTTTCTGATAGCGGCTATCGAGACGAATCCAATGATGTGTAACAGTAAGGTCTTTGAAGGTCAACGAAGGCCAAAAAGGTGTCATAAACGTCCATTTACAGAAGGTGTTGGAAGTGATGACCAATGGTATCATGGACTGAGTGGTATACCTTATCACTTCAGCTCTTACCAAAGCACAAGCTATGACAATTCTCTCTCGTATGTAGTGCAAATATAAATATTCGCCGAATACGGCGTATCCATCTAACGTGCCATTGACATGTAAACACCATTCGACGGTTTCGCAATACAACACTAATAGGAACGTAAGGCCAGTATCGTCGAATCAGGCGAATGTGAATGATGTATTCCTTTGAAGAACAAGTCGATATGCTTCTCATTTATGGAGAATGTCAACGAAATTCAGTGAGAGCTAGAGACTTACACGCTGAGAGATATCCTCAACGTGCTCACCCTACGCGTCGTACATTTGAATATGTGTATGATAAATTGAGAATAACTGGATCTTTAACGCACTGGAAACATATGTGGCAAAGAAAAATTACTAACGAGGAAACGGAAATCGCTACTCTTGCCACTGTGGTTCGAGATCCTTGTGTTAGTTCGCGTCAAAACGCAAGAGAGTCTGGTATGAATCAGAGTTGTGTTGTTTATGTTCTACATGCCAATAAATATCACCCTTACCATATCAGTCTCCATCAAGAATTAACTGTTATGGATTCTGTGTGTCGCGTTGAAATCAGCCGATGGGCTCTACTTCAGATTCAGAGGGATGACACATTTATCAATTTGATTTTATTTACTGACGAGGCTATATTCACGAACCACGGAAATGTTAATCTGCGTCACATGCATTAATGGGCAACTGAAAATTCATGTTGGCTGCGGCAAGCTGCACACAAAAAACCGTGATCGATGAATGTATGGTGTGGGATTCTGGAGGACAGAATTATAGGTCCCTATTTCATCGAAGCAAATCTTAATGGTAGGAAGTACACCATATTCCTGCAAGAAACATTACGTCTGTTATGGGAAGAAATCTCTTTAGGAACAGGGAATAGAATGTGGTATCAACACGATGGGTGTCTGGCTCATTTTTCGCTGATGGCTAGAAATGAGTTGCAGGGACAATTCCCAAATCGTTGGATTAAACGCGGAGGAGATGTGTCATGGCAGGCTCGTTCGCCACACCTAACGCCTCTCGATTTTTTTTCTTGTAGGGATTCTTAAAAAACATTGTTTATAAAGACGTTCCAACTAAACCTGAAGATGTGCGAGACAGAATTGTCAAAGCATGTGCATCGATAAGTGATGATGTGATAAGGAATACCACTCAGTCCATGATAAGAAGATTGCAGCACTGCATTGACACCAATGGTCATCACTTCGAATACCTTATGTAAATGGACGTTCATGCCATCTTTTCTACCTTCGCTGACCTTCAAAGACTTTACTGTTACACATCATTGGATTCGTCTCGATAGCCACTATCAGAAAATAAGTACCAAATTATAGCATCCCATCAAAAGAAAAGTTGATCTTCATATCTCTGAAGCGACCCCACCTAGCAACAAAAACAGTCATATTATGACCCCCGTTGTCCCATGCAACTTCTGTCCCACAAACTTCTCAGCTCCTATCATACTTTCGGAGTTATTGTTGGTGGCAATAATTAGTGACTCACCCTGTATATCTATTTTGTTTATTGATTTACATCGTCTTTCTTTTATATCGTTTGCATGATACAAAGGACTGTCAGAACATCGTATTCTTCACAGTAACACAGAAAAGGAATGCAGTATGAACACCTCGTATTTTTTCGTACTAGCGTTTTTATTTAAGGAATATTTAACTAGTTTTTCAGATATTTATTTAACTGTTGATTACAGTTCCTAACACAATATCATCATAGTTTAAAAAGTGGCTAATGGCGTGTTTAGAAGACACCACTTTTGAAAAGAGAACTGGAAGATGCTTCTATCAATCAGATATAAATAACTGTTTCAACAATATTTAACGAAAATTTGCTTTCACTTACTGTGAGCATAGTTGAGCAAGAATACTAGCTTATTTATTTATGAACAAACCTTTATTTGTAGTTATTGTGTGTGATCTGAGTGTGAGCAAACGCTTATAACATTTATGTCTTAAAATGTTGCTGTAATACATTAGTCTAGTGCAGAAAGTGGCCAAGTGGAAAGAGATACCTTTGGAGTGGTGCGAACTAGGGAGCGATTCTGAGCACTTTTCGTTTAGATCTTGAGGAAGACATATTTATGTTTTTTCTTGAAGAAAGCAGACCTGCTATGAGTGAGTAGGTTGAGTGGGTGACAGATTCTGGGTGGTGAATGGCCGCTACACTACTTTAAATTCTGAAAGACTTTATGTCGAGTTCCTGAAGAATGCAAACCTGCCTGTAGTACAGTGCTGTATTCAGTTGGATGGGTGATTTATCCTGGGCAGTGAACGGCTGCTACGATACTCTATGTTTTTCTGATTGCATCACATAATTTCTACTCCTTATCTTGGATGTGTTAATTTGTAAATCATGATGTTGATCTTTGAACTATTTTGAGCTGTTGTATATTTCGTGTATTATGATCACAAAATGGCCTTAGTTTTTACGTATCTCAGATGACTGTTTAGCTTAGCGATTCTGATACCATTCTCGTAATGCTCTTAACACAACTTGACTACATTTGATAATGCTATTTTCTATCTATATTTTAAATGGAAATCGTAGAAGCACTTTCCATTTATTTGACATGTACTTTCTTGAATAAACATCATTAAACGTAATTCTCTGTCGTCTACATCAGTTACAGACGTTAGAATACAACCCTTTATACTAAATTATTAATTTATCTTTTATTTTCTATTTCTGCGGATTTTATTAATTCGAAATTCTAGCCAATGCATAGACTATTTGACTGCAGGATCACAGCTGCAGGTTATTATTTGCATCGAGTTAGCTGCTGGTCATGGAAGCAGACATGCTCAGCTCGACCCAATGACTACAATGAGCTATTCTTTTTTAACTGAGACCAATTACCTAAACTACGAGTAACCACAGTTTAAGTCTCTATTGGCTTGCTTGTAAGGACTGCTGACTAGAGAGTAACTACTCAACACAAAACCGTTAGGCAACGTTACAATACTAGCGGTGGAACTCGGAAATACTATCCCCCACTTCGTGCTAGGCAGCCAATTGGCAATATGTGTCACGCAGTTCCCTCCAGTGTGACGCTGCGCCGACTGAATGTGGGTGGAAGAGACCACTGCAGCGCGCCAGTGGTAAACTTTGAGGCATGGATGCTCTCAGATGATAGGCTCTGTGTAGGGTGGTGTTAAATAAAGACCCCATTGTTCCAACTACATAACTTGATAGTGACACCCATACACATTTAACACAACTTGCTTAAACTGTGATGGCAGAAGGCTGGTGGTTTAAACATAGAGTAAAACTGGGCTTTCGATTTTTGAACTTAAATAACATGATGCTGCATGACATATCCGCAGACCATTTTAAATAATCCACAAAACTTAAACTTTGTATGATAATTGTTTAAATGGTAATGTTATAGGGGAAGATGCAGGAATTCTGTAAGTGACTCGATTGCTACAAATGCACTTACAGGTCTCTACCGGAGTGAGTGCTTTCTAGCCAACGTATTAAGTAGTTCAGCAGACTAATTACTCCCTTTTGTCCCAGCTGAGCCAGTATCACAGGGGATTCCATACTTACGACAACAGCCACACTTCAGTGGTGAAATCGGTGGAAAACACTATGGCCATCTTGAATTTTATATTTAACACAAGTGAATTCTGCATCTAACACCGAGAGAAGTGGCGCAGTGGTTAGCACACTGGACTCGCATTCGGGAGGACGACGGTTCAATCCCGTCTCCGGCCATCCTGATTTAGGTTTTCCGTGATTTCCCTAAATCGTTTCAGGCAAATGCCGCGATGGCTCCTTTGAAAGGGCACGGCCGATTTCCTTCCCCATCCTTCCCTAACCCGAGCTTGCGCTCCGTCTCTAATGACCTCGTTGTCGACGGGACGTTAAACACCACTAACCACTAACCTAACCCTGCATCTAACACAAGTGAACTACTACCACCAGTATGACAGTGGGCCATTATGGATTTTTTAATTTTCCACTAATTTATACTTTGGACAACGGCCTATTTCTGCAGTAACATCACGGGAAAACCAAATGGACACCCTGAGTTCTGTATGTAGCTCAAGTGACCTACTTCCACCAGAATAACAAAGCACCATCGTGAATTTTTTCATTTCTCGCCAATTTATATTTGGGACAACAGCCCTACAGTGACATCACAGGAGTTGGAGAAAACCCCAGATATTGTTTTAATTGTCCCTCAGTTTCTGAATTTCCCATCATTTCATTCATAAGGAAATTGATCTGTGTCAGAAGGGGGTGAGGAGGGGGAGAGGTGGTTAATTCTGATGACTGAGTGATAACATCATCAATGATGTCATAGATGGCATACTTTGCACTAAAACTCTTCCACCCTAGCTACTTGAGGACTTTAAAGAAACTGAGAAAAGACAGACAACAGGCTGAGATTCGTTGGAAGAAAAGTGTGGTCTATGGAAAGTGTGAGCTCACTTTTAAAAGCGGGCTCAATCTTCACTGAGTTTACTTTTAAAAAAGTTAGCATGAACATACTGTTTACTTCTATTATTTCTGGCTCACTTCCTTTCATATAAAAACTGTAAACGATATCAATTTTATTAAAAAATTCGTACAAAATTAAGCGGAAATATAAAAATAAACAGAGAGAAATAATTACAGTAAATTCACACAATTACAGTAATTCACACTCATTTAAAAATTTATTATAAAGTTCGTAGAAAATGAAGGGAAAAGAATTGAAGACTTTGTTTTTCTTTTTTACTTGTGTTCTCTTTTTTAGAAAAAGTCTAGTCTGAAAAAAATGTCAATGGAGATAAATAAAACAGCAAAATAAGATTATTCATGTTTACCTAAAATTAAACCAATTTAAAAAACACTTATTTTAATCGATTACAGTGCAACATTATTACCATTAATATTTTATATTTTATTCACTTTAGTGTATCAAATGTCATGGGGGATCGCAATCCCCCAAGAGATTGTTGCAAATAAAAAAATTGAAATATTTATAAAATTTTTGAAACCAGACCATGAAATTCATTATCATTACTTTAAAGTTTCTTCATACCATTGCACCTCACTTTAATATTACCATCTTTAAAAAAAATTGTAAACCCCATCCACTAATTATTTTCAAAAACCTGTCTCCTAAAATAATTTTAAATTCCTTATTCAGTTCCAAATATATTTTCTCTCCTTGTCTAGTAGTCAAACATTCACAACCAGTAATACTGTATAAAATGTTTACTTGTAGCTCACTAATCTTTTCTAAAAAAAAATTAATATTGCTAGTGTTGTTGAGGTTCTTGAGTAGAGCCTCAATTTATATGGATAAAATATGTACAGGGTTATTACAAATGATTGAAGCGATTTCACAGCTCTTCAATAACTTTATTATTTGAGATATTTTCACAATGCTTTGCACACACATACAAAAACTCAACAAGTTTTTTTAGGCATTCACAAATGTTCGATATGTGCCCCTTTAGTGATTCGGCAGACATCAAGCCGATAATCAAGTTCCTCCCACACTCGGCGCAGCATGTCCCCATCAATGAGTTCGAAAGCATCGTTGATGCGAGCTCGCAGTTCTGGCACGTTTCTTGGTAGAGGAGGTTTAAACACTGAATCTTTCACATAACCCCACAGAAAGAAATCGCATGGGATTAAGTTGGGAGAGCGTGGAGGACATGACATGAATTGCTGATCATGATCTCCACCACGACCGAACCATCGGTTTTCCAGTCTCCTGTTTAAGATATGCCGAACATCATGATGGAAGTGCGGTGGAGCACCATCCTGTTGAAAGATGAAGTCGGCGCTGTCGGTCTCCAGTTGTGGCATGAGCCAATTTTCCAGCATGTCCAGATACACGTGTCCTGTAACGTTTTTTTTCGCAGAAGAAAAAGGGGCCGTAAACTTTAAACCGTGAGATTGCACAAAACGCGTTAACTTCTGGGGAATTGCGAATTAGCTGCACGAATGCGTGAGGATTCTCGACCGCCCAGATTCGCACATTGTGTCTGTTCACTTCACCATTAAGAAAAAATGTTGCTTCATTACTGAAAACAAGTTTCACACTGAACGCATCCTCTTCCATGAGCTGTTGCAACCGTGCCGAAAATTCAAAACGTTTGACTTTGTCATCGGGTGTCAGGGCTTCTAGCAATTGTAAACGGTAAGGCTTCTGCTTTAGCCTTTTCCGTAAGATTTTCCAAACCGTCGGCTGTGGTACGTTTAGCTCCCTGCTTGCTTTATTCGTCGACTTCCGCGGGCTACGCGTGAAACTTGCCCGCACGCGTTCAACCGTTTCTTCGCTCACTGCAGGCCGACCCGTTGATTTCCCCTTACAGAGGCATCCAGAAGCTTTAAACTGCGCATACCATCGCCGAATGGAGTTAGCAGTTGGTGGATCTTTGTTGAACTTCGTCCTGAAGTGTCGTTGCACTGTTATGACTGACTGATGTGAGTGCATTTCAAGCACGCCATACGCTTTCTCGGCTCCTGTCGCCATTTTGTCTCACTGCGCTCTCGAGCGCTCTGGCGGCAGAAACCTGAAGTGCGGCTTCAGCCGAACAAAACTTTATGAGTTTTTCTACGTATCTGTTGTGTGTCGTGACCATTTGTCAATGAATGGAGCTACAGTGAATTTATGAAATCGCTTCAATCATTTGTAATAGCCCTGTGTTAATATTTTTTTTATTTACTGTTGATAATAATTTGTAATGTTCATATAGTAATATATATCTTCTATTTTCCAAAATAAATCTTTTATCATCATATGGGCTCAATGCCTTTTTAATAGCCTCACCTGAATAAATTACATACTTAATGTTTCTTATTAAATCCCTAGTTCTGTGCTGCTCCCTATTGCTATACAAACAATTTTATAATCTTCTAAGCTTATTTTATTTTTAACAACGCATTTCTCCAGACTTCTCGATTTTTCATCTATATTGTCACCAACGTTATTAGCATGCAGTTTTGTTCTGAAATTGTAAAAGCCTTTGATTATTTTTTATTACATTCATCTTTCATTTGCCTTAAAACTATTTCGTTTACTTGGGAATGTTGTATATGGATAGTCACTAGTATCAAATTTATCAACTATCGATTTAATATTGTCATAGGAATCTTCAGTCTGTATGTTGTATATGCAACTATCTGTATCTTGATAACAGAACTCAGTTTTCTCACAGTATTTTGGTTTCATAACTCTACAGTGAAAATCACACACCAGCTATGCAGGGTGGTCCATTGATCGTGACTGGGCCAAATATCTCACGAAATAAGTGTCAAACGAAAAAACTACAAAGTACGAAACTTGTCTAGCTTGGAGGGGGAAACCAGATGGCGCTATGGTTGGCCCACTAGATGGCGCTGCCATAGGTCAAACGGATATCAACTGCGTTTTTTAAAAATAGGAACCCCCATTTTTTATTACATATTCGTGTAGTATGTAAAGAAATATGAATGTTTTAGTTGGACCACTTTTTTCACTTTGTGATAGATGGCGATGTAATAGTCACAAACATATGGCTCACAATTTTAGACGAAAAGTTGGTAACAGGAAGGTTTTCTAAATTAAAATACAGAATGTGGGTACGTTTGAACATTTTATTTCGGTTGTTCCAATGTGATACATGTACCTTTGTGAACTTATCATTTCTGAGAACGCATGCTGTTACAGCATGATTACCTGTAAATACCACATTAATGCAATAAACGCTCAAAATGATGTTCGTCAACCTCAATGCATTTGGCAATACGTGTAACGACATTCCTCTCAACAGTGAGTAGTTCACCTTCCACAATGTTCTCACATGCATTGACAATCCGTTGACGCTTGTTGTCAGGTGTTGTCGGTGGATCACGATAGCAAATATCCTTCAACTTTCCCCACAGAAAGAAATACAGGGACGTCAGATCCGGTGACCATGCAGGCCATGGTATGGTGCTTCAATGACCAATCCACCAGTCACGAAATATACTATTCAATACCGCTTCAACCGCACTCGAGGTATGTGCAAGACATCCATCCTGCTGGAAGTCCATCGCCATACTGCATTCAGTGAAACATCTTGTAGTAACATCGGTAGGACATTAAGTAGAAAATCAGCATACATTGCATTATTTAGATTGCCATCGATAAAATGGGGGTCAGTTATCCTCCCACCCATAATACCACACCATACATTAACCCGTCAAGGTCGCTGATGTTCCACTTGTCGCAACCATCGTGGATTTTCCGTTACCCAATAGTGCATATTATGCCAGTTTACGCTACCGCTGTTGGTGAATGACACTTCGTCGCTAAATAGAACGCATGCAAAAAAATCTGTCGTCGTCCCGTGATTTCTCTTGTTCCCAGTGGAAGAACTGTACACGACGTTCAAAGTCGTCGCCATGCAATTCCTGGTGCATAGAAATATGGTACGGGTGCAATCGATGTTGATGTAGCATTCTCAACACCGATGTTTTTGAGATTCCAGATTCTCGCCCCAATTTGTCTGCTACTGATGTGCGGATTAGCCGCCACAGCAGCTAAAGCACCTGCTTGGGCATCATTATTTGTTGCAGGTCGTGGTTGACGTTTCACATGTGGCTGAACACTTCCTGTTTCCTTAAATAAGGCAACTATCCGGCTAACTGTCCGGACACTTGGATGATGTCGTCCAGGATACCGAGCAGCATACATAGCACACACCCGTTGGACATTTTGCTCACAATAGCCATACATCAACACGATATCTACCGCAATTGGTAAACGGTCCATTTTAACACGGATAATATATCACGAAGCAACTACCGTCCCCACTGCCGGAATGTTACGTGATACCACGTACTTATACGTTTGACTATTACAGCGCCATCTATCACAAAGCGAAAAAAGTGGTCTAACCAAAACATTCATATTTCTTTACGTACAACACGAATATGTAATAAAAATGGGGGTTCCTATTTTAAAAAACGCAGTTGATATCCGTTTTACCTATGGCAGCGCTATATAGCGGGTCAACCATAGCGCCATCTGGTTTCCCCCTTCAAGCTAGATGAGTTTCGTTCTTTGCAGTTTTTTCGTTTGATGCTTATTTCGTGAGATATTTCGCCCAGTCACTATCAATGGACCATCCTGTATAGATAAATCACGTATACTCACTCCAACATAAAATGTCTTGTTAAACACACTTTTTGTTTTATTCATATGGATAATAGCAAGATTGTCATTAAGTATTTTCCGCCCTTTAAAGTTTGACTTTGCTACAAGTTTGTCACATATTTCTCCATCTGAAACTAATAATATGTCTACTCTGTTCCTTATATTTTTAATCGTTTTTCCAAATACTCAGTTTTCCATCAGTTTCTAGAAATGTTCTTCAAAATCGTAATTTGTCTTAGTGCTCATTTCTGTGTGCAAGTCTATATATCCAATCAGAGTGTCTAATTTTGTTACTGTTTGAGTAGCTGCTCTTCCTAAACATCATGTCCTGCGAGCAAACCAGTTACTCATAGTTTAGGTACTTGGGCTACAGACGACTCTGTTTTAAAAGAGTGGTAACTGCATGTAGACGCAGGGTCAGACTGGGCACATCTCCTTTCATGCCCCACATGTAATTCGTTGCAAACAATAAATTGTAGCTGTGATACTGCATTTAAATAGTCTATGTACTGGCAACAATTCGAGCTAATAAATATTAATACACAGAAATATTAATACACAGAAATACAAAATAAAACATAAATCAATAATTTAATAAAAATGACTCTATTCTAACATCTGTAATAGATGTAGACGATAGAGAATGATAATAAATAAGGTTTCTTCAAGGAAGGACATCTCAAATGAGCAGGAAGTGGTCCTATTACATTCATTTGAAATACAACCAGAACATATCTTCATCAAATGCCATATGATTACGTTGATAGCGTCACGAGAATGGTACCAAAATCCACAAACTAAATAGTCATCAAAGATAAACGACAGCTAAGTCTATTTCACAATTACAACATGCGAAATATTCTCCAGCTCAAAGCTGTTCAGAGTTCAGCATGATGATTTACAAATTAGCACATGCAATACAAAGAATAGCAACTCATAATCTTCTATCCTCAGTTCCATAATTAAAGTGGGAATAGTTAAAATTCTACTCTGGAGCACATTCAGACCTCTCGAGATATAAAGTCCACTGGAAAGTATTGCAGCGGCCGTTCACCACCCCGAATCAGTCACCTATATGACTGTCACACACACGTTACCATAAGCAAGTCTACCTTCTTATAGCACTCGTCATGAAGTGTCCAAAATCACTCCCCTGAGCTCTTCATTCGCGAAATCCCAGTACCAACTTGACTCCAGCAGTGTTCCACCATTGTGCATTTATCATTCGTTCGAAGTCATCATTCTAAAGCTCTACAGACATGATGTGATTAGAACTGGCCACTTTCTGGACTAAACTAAAGTATTACAACAATATTTAAATGAAAAAATGTCATAAACATTCAGTTAGATCCAGACCATTTGCAATAAATAAAAGTAATTGTTGGTTCATAAAGAAATAAGCCAGCATTCATGTGCAAGTGCTCTCATGCTAAGTGACAGCAGGTTGTCGCTAAAACTGCTTAAACAATTATTTGTGCCTGCTTGACAGAAGTGTCTTCTGGCACTCTTTTCAATTGTGGTGTCTGCTAACACATACGATTGACCACATTTAAATTAGAACAGTTTTTAATATCACTTGCAGTCAAAATTTAAATAAAGTTACTGGCAAAATAGTAAACCGTTTGTTAAGTAAAAACGCAAGTATAACAAAATTTGAGGTAATCATGCTGCATTCATTTGATGTTTTAATGTGCAGAATACAGTGCTCAGACAAACATTTGCATAATGAGAAGGACATAAAAAACGTTGTACACCAATAAATAAAATAGATATAGATGCGCAGCCTTCAAGGATGATAGCTATAATGCAATGCTATCATCTGAGATACCGTTTGTTGAAACTGTATGAAGCGATTAAAGGTTGTTGATTGAGAGGTTCATTGTGTAAATGTTTACTCTCTGTGAAATATTAACTTTTGCAGTTTTAACATATTGAGATATTGTTGTGTCTTTGGACTCATTTTTCAGAGATCGCAGATGTATTGAGATTTATGCTAATATCTGCCTATGAGCTATAGTCGAAACTTAAAAAGCTGTAACTTAGCCATCTTTATGATTTTCTGGCACTCCACCATTTCCTGAAGCAGGAGATGTGAGTAACAGCTGTCCAGATTTCCAGCTTATGGATTTTCCTCACATCAGGTCATTTGCTAACATGGATGGCTTGCCTGGAGTGACCATGGCAGGTCCCCCAGACACATCAATCACATTTGCAAACAAATTCACCTTACCTTTTCTAGGTGACTGATAAGCTCGCCCACAAATGCATATTGTTACATCTTCCAGAGTAGTGAATAACTTACTCTCTTTAGTTCCAGGAGCAATTTACTTATCAGGAGCAAGAGGTATATTTTATTTAAATCATGTAAATATTTGGTTGTTCTAGATCTAATTCAAATACATATCCAGGTGGTGATGAGTTAGAAATTTCACTTATTTTTGTAGAACTAAATGAAATAGGAACATCCCAATGAAAGTCTCCATATGGTAAATATTCACTCATAGCCAAACCATATAAGTTACTTGCATCTAAATATGCTAAGTAATTCGATATTTTTTTTTTTACATCACAGTCTTTCATATATTTGTTATTTCCATTCAAACATCTTTTACAATATTGAGATACACCGCCTCTTATTCGTTTTCCAGTAATTAAAATCATACCGCAACCATCCAATAATTCAAGTGGCTGTCAAGTTACTTTTAGCATACCATCAAAAGGTAAACCAGATGCAGTAAAATACCAAGATGGATCTGAATTATAAGCTTTTATACAAGTTCTCTAAACTTTTCAAATACATCAGCCAATAACAAAAGATCATTTGTAAGATATAAACCTTCATATGCACCAAATTTTTTGTATTAAATTTTTTCCAAACTACTAGATTTGTATGATATATATATATCATGTAAATCTTCTTTATTTTAAGAATGGAAGTAATTCACAGTACTGTTATACAAAAGTTTATCTAGGCTTGTTTTGAGTCAAATTACAAAACTTGAAGAAGTGAAATTTATTTGTGATATGTGTGTGCTCGATTTCAATAGCGAAGAAAAATTATAGAGTCACACACCAAACTGCATAGTTACCAACAGTTAAAAGTTGAGTAGCCAAAGAAAGTGAACACATAAGTTTTAAAAGTTATCAGCACACAAACAAAGTTATATTTGTTACATATGCTTATTTTGTGAGTTTGTTGTTGAAGATTGCTATTGTACAGCCTGATCCAAAAAATTCATATACTATGAAATATCAAAATCATGAGCCAAATTGGTTGTTGTTATTATATTAAATATATAAATGGACACTATAAAAATCCAGTTGTTTATCATCAGCCGAATTTTGATAAAAACTTTATTGACTGTATGGAAGAAGAGGTTGAAATGTTGGAAGACGTTATTCTGAAATCGAAGAAATGTGACCCTTAACATCTGAAGAACAACCAAGATGTGTAAGACCAAAAATTTATTCATTAGATAGGTGTCACTGATCACAAACAAACAAATAAGTCGTCATCACAATCATTTGACTGGAAAATATATAAATCCACTACGTAAGTGTTGAAATTTACAATTAAAACACACACACATTTCATTCCTATTTCTATATACTTTATCAGAACATGATTCATACTTGTTTGTAAAGGAACTTGATTATGATAGAAGGAATCAGATTTAATACCAAATAATGAAAGTAGATATAGTAGTTCTGGCAAGAAGACAAAATCAAAGATGAATTTTACTGACACTTTCAGATTTATGTGATCAAGTCTCGATAAACTTTTATGAAATTTAAAAAAGTGTCACATGAAAATATTAAAAGTTTTTTCAGGAGGATCTAGTAAATCAGGTAATCAAGAAATGTGTCTACCCTAAGATTACAGGGGTAGCTGGAAGAAATTTGAAGAAATGTGTCTTCTGTTGAGAAAATAATTTCACAATAAACTGAATGACTGTGAAATAAGTGATGAAGAATGTAAGTTTATCCTATATATACATATATATATATATAATATGATATATATCATATTGTTAACAAATAAAACGACTTCAACACTTGCTCTTTGTATATTCTATGAATTTTTTTGTAAATCCTGTGGTAAAGATATTAACTGACTAGTTGATTTTGATTCCATGCCATTTCCTATTTATACACACCTGCGATTAAAAATATGTAAAGTTTCATTCACTTATAATAAGTGGTCGAACTTCATAATTTGATATAAATATTCAATTGGTTCAGATGAAACAACTGGAATTCATTTGGTTTATATGGCTGTGTTGTTATCAATATTATTTTACCATACAAGCATCAATATCATCTTGAGATAATTCTAAATATGAACCATTATAGTATGGATACATTATAAGTCCACCAGTATCTAAGTGTATCTAAGTATGACCAAATTCAGGAACCAAAATTGCAAGTAGATTTGCCATATCTTTTGGTGTATTCCCATCAGTCTCCAAATACCACAAGTTTTCGTCACCCATATGTGTTTTCACAGGATTCTATTCACATTTGGAAAAAATGCATGACATAGCATATTACCATTTCCATCTAGTCATAGATCCTTTGGACAATGGGGACCATATATTTCTTAGCTATGTACTCCTCTTTTATTTACAATTCATATGTCGAGTTTTCATGTCAGGTTTAGTGTCATATTAATGAAACTGGATGTCAATATACTATTACCATACATGAAGTGCAGACATTGTTATTTGTAATACCTTTTAGTAGCACCTATATAGACTTAACATGTTAGACAATTGAAAAACATATATTTCTAATAAAAATTACTTTTATTAAATGCAGTAGGTCATTTTAAAATCAATGAATAGAGGTCTCCTTTAGTGAGGAAAATAGTTGGATTTTCGTTTCCTTTCAGTACCACCAAATTAAGGGCTTCTAACTTTTCTACTATAGTAGCATCTTGATCATTGAAATATTTGAAGGCTTTGTCAATTTTTTATATTATAACAAAATCTAAAAGAGAAAGTCATGTAAATTTCCTTTCTCTTAATAATGGAAGTAATTGACATTACTGTTATATAAATAATATTATCAAGGTTTGTTTCAAGTCAAATTACAAACCATGAAAAAGTAAATTTTATTTTTGATATGTGTTTACTCCACTTCAGCAGTAAAGAAGATTTAGAGTGTCAGACACCAAACTGCATAGTTAACAAACTATTAAGATTTGAATTTCCAGAGTTAGGTGAATACTTACAGTTTAAAAATTATCAGTATACACAGAAAGTTCCAATCGTTATTTATGCCGATTTTGAGTGTTTGCTATTGAAGATAGATACGTCACAACCTGGTCCAAAGACTTCATATCCAATGAAATATCAAAATCAGGAGCCAGACTGGTTGATGTTATTATATTGAATACATAAATGGACACTATAAAGATCCTTTTGTTTATCATGGACAAAACAGTCACAAAAAATAATCGAATGTATCGAAGAAGAGGTTGCAGTAATTGGAATAAATTATTCTGAAAATATGTAATGAGACCATTAACATCTGAAGAACAATCAACACATGCAAGATCAAAAATGTATTCATTATGTGATGTCATTATTCACAAACAAACAAATAATTCATGACTATCTTTTGACTGAAAAATATATAAATCCACTACGTAATTGTTTTAATTTACAATTGAAACACCCACATTTTGTACCTGTTTATCTACACACTTTATCTGGATATAGTTCACATTTGTTTATAAAAGAACTTAGTTATAATAGAAAGGACATAGATTTAATACCAAATAATGAAGATAGATATATTAGTTTTGGCAAGAAGATTGAAGATTTAAAGATGATGTTTATTGACACACTGAGATTTATGGCATCAAGTCTTCATGAACTTTTATCATATTTGAAGACATGTCAAATGAAAAGCATTAATACGTTTTTTCAGGAGCTCTAGTAAATCTAGTAACAAGGAAGGTGTCTATCCCCATGTTTATATGGATAGCTTTAAGAAATTTAATGAAACATAGCTACCATTGAGACAAGAATTATAGAATAAACAGAATGACTGTGAAATAAGTGACGAAAATTGTAAACATTTGGAAAAATTTAATATAAAAAATCTTGGTGAATATCATGATTTGTCTCTTACAAATTATGCTTTGTTATTGGCTGTTGTATTTGAAAATTTTTGAAAAACTTGTATAAAAGTTTATAATTTAGAACCATCTAGATGTTCTACAGTACCTGGTTTATCTTTTAGCAATATACTAAAAATGACTGGAGAACCACTTGAATTATTACATGATTATAATATAATTTTAATGATTGAAAAAGGAATAGAAGGTGGTAATCCCAGTGCTGTAAAAGTTATGTGAAAGCAAATTATGCAAAAGATTATGATGTAAAAAATGTACCTAATTATTTAACATATTTGGATGCAAGTAATTTATGTAGTTGGGCTATGAGTCAGTATTTGCCATCTGGAGAGTTTGAATGGGATAATATAAATACATTAAATTCTGAAAAAACGAGTGAAGTTTCTAACCCATCATCATGTGGAAACATATTTAGGTCAGATCTAAAACACCCAAAAAATTTGCATCATTTGTATAAAGATTTACCTGGAAACATAGAAAGTAAGTTATTGACTACTCTCAGAGAGAAGCATGTTTATGTAGTTCACTATAGAAATCTTAAAGAGTATCAGCCTCTAGGAATAAAGATAACGAAAATACACAAAGTCTTAAAAAATGATTGATTTCAAACACATACCCGACTCATACGATAATAGTTGGTAGAGACTTTAATTTACCCTCGATATATTGGCGAAAATATATGTTTAATTCTGGAGGTACGCATAAAATATCATCCAAAATTGTGCTAAGCGCATTCTGTGTAAATTATTTCAAGCAGTTAGTACATGAGCCCACACGAATAGTAAACGGTTGTGAAAACACACTTGACCTCTTAGCAACAAATAATCCTGAGTTAATAACCAGCATCAAAACCGATATAGGGTTTAGTGAATAAAGGGTTGTCGTAGCGAGATTGAATATTGTAATTCCCAACTCCTCGAAAAATAAGCGAAAAATATACCTATTCAAAAAAGCAGATAAAAATTCACTTGATGCCTTCCTGAGAGACAGTCTCCACTCATTCCAAATTAATAATATACATGTAGAACAGATGTGGCTTAGATTCAAAGAATTAGTATTTGCAACAATTGAGAGGTTTATACCAAATAAACTAACAAACGAAGGTGCTGATCCTCCTTGGTACACAAAACGGGTTCGAACACTGTTGCAGAAACAACGAGACAAACATGCCAAATTTAAACAGATGCAAAATCCCCTAGATTGGCGATCCTTTACAGAAGCTCGAAACGTAGCACGGAGTATAATAGCACGGAGTATAATGCGAGACGCCTATAACAGTTTCCACAACGAAACTTTGTCTCGAAACCTGGCAGAAAATCCAACGAGATTATGTTCGTATGTGAAGTATGTTAGCGGCAAGATACAATCAATGCCTTCTCTGCGCAATAACAATGGAGATACTATCGAAGACAGTGCTGCCAAAGCAGATTTACTGAATACAACTAACCAAAATGCCTTCAAAAAAGAAGACAAAGTAAATATTCCACAATTCGAATCGAGATCAGCTGTCAACATGAGTAACGTAGAAGTAAATATCCTCGGAGTACTGAAGCAACTTAAATCACTTAATAAAAGCAAGTCTTCAGATCCAGACTGTATACCTATTAGGTTCCTTTCGGAGTATGGTGATGCATTAGCTCCATACTTAACTATCATATACAACCGTTCACTCGACGAAAGATCCATACCCAAAGACTGGAAAGTTGCACAGATCACACCAATATTCAAGAAAGGTAGTAGGAGTAATCCACTAAATTACAGGCCCACATGCAGCAGCATTTTAGAATATACACTCCTGGAAATGGAAAAAAGAACACATTGACACCGGTGTGTCAGACCCACCATACTTGGTCCGGACACTGCGAGAGGGCTGTACAAGCAATGATCACACGCACGGCACAGCGGACACACCAGGAACCGCGGTGTTGGCCGTCGAATGGCGCTAGCTGCGCAGCATTTGTGCACCGCCGCCGTCAGTGTCAGCCAGTTTGCCGTGGCATACAGAGCTCCATCGCAGTCTTTAACACTGGTAGCACGCCGCGACAGCGTGGACGTGAACTGTATGTGCAGTTGACGGACTTTGAGCGAGGGCGTATAGTGGGCATGCGGGAGGCCGGGTGGACGTACCGCCGAATTGCTCAACACGTGGGGCGTGAGGTCTCCACAGTACATCGATGTTGTCTCCAGTGGTCGGCGGAAGGTGCACGTGTCCGTCGACCTGGGACCGGACCGCAGCGACGCACGGATGCACGCCAAGACCGTAGGATCCTACGCAGTCCCGTAGGGGACCGCACCGCCACTTCCCAGCAAATTAGGGACACTGTTGCTCCTGGGGTATCGGCGAGGACCATTCGCAACCGTCTCCATGAAGCTGGGCTACGGTCCCGCACACCGTTAGGCCGTCTTCCGCTCACGCCCCAAAATCGTGCAGCCCACCTCCAGTGGTGTCGCGACAGGCGTGAATGGAGGGACGAATGGAGACGTGTCGTCTTCAGCGATGACAGTCGCTTCTGCCTTGGTGCCAATGATGGTCGTATGCGTGTTTGGCGCCGTGCAGGTGAGCGCCACAATCAGGACTGCATACGACCGAGGCACACAGGGCCAACACCCGGCATCATGGTGTGGGGAGCGATCTCCTACACTGGCCGTACACCACTGGTGATCGTCGAGGGGACACTGAATAGTGCACGGTACATCCAAACCGTCATCGAATCCATCGTTCTACCATTCCTAGACCGGCAAGGGAACTTGCTGTTCCAACAGGACAATGCACGTCCGTATGTATCCCGTGCCACCCAACGTGCTCTAGAAGGTGTAAGTCAACTACCCTGGCCAGCAAGATCTCCGGATCTGTCCCCCATTGAGCATGTTTGGGACTGGATGAAGCGTCGTCTCGCGCGGTCTGCACGTCCAGCACGAACGCTGGTCCAACTGAGGCGCCAGGTGGAAATGGCATGGCAAGCCGTTCCACAGGACTACATCCAGCATCTCTACGATCGTCTCCATGGGAGAATAGCAGCCTGCATTGCTGCAAAAGGTGGATATACACTGTACTAGTGCCGACATTGTGCATGCTCTGCTGCCTGTGTCTATGTGCCTGTGGTTCTGTCAGTGTGATCATGTGATGTATCTGACCCCAGGAATGTGTCAATAAAGTTTCCCCTTCCTGGGACAATGAATTCACGGTGTTCTAATTTCAATTTCCAGGAGTGTATATTGTGTTCGAACCTCGAAGGAAACGGTCTATCGACACACAGTCAACATGGGTTTAGAAGACATCGTTCCTGCGAAAGACAACTAGCACTTTATTCACATAAAGTGCTGACTACTATTGACAAGGGATTTCAGATCGAATCCATATTCCTGGATTTCTGGAAGGCTTTTGACACTGCACCACACAAGCGGCTCCTAGTGCATTGCGTGCTTATGGAATATCGTCTCAGTTATGTGACTGGATTTGTGATTTCTTGTCAGAGAGGTCACAGTTCATAGTAAATGACGGAAAGTCAGCGAGTAAAACAGAAGTGATTTCAGGCGTTCCTCAAGGTATTGTTATAGGCCCTTTGCTGTTCCTTATCTATATAAACGATTTGGGATACAATCAGAGCAGTCGTCTTCGATTGTTTGGAGATGACGCTGTCGTTTATCGACTAATAAAGTCATCAGAAGATCAAAACAAACTGCAAAACGATTTAGAAAAAATATCTGAATGGTGCGAAAAGTGGTAGTTGACCCTAAATAACCAAAAGTGTGAGGTCATCCACATAAGTGCTAAAAGGAATTCGTTAATTTTCGGTTACATGATAAACCAGTCTAATCTAAAAGCTGTTGTTGTGTTGCTGTGGTCTTCAGTCCTGAAAGCCGTAAATTCAACTAAATACCTAGGTATTAAAATTACGAAAAACTTAAATCGGAAAGATCACATAGAAAGTATTGTGGGAAAGGCTAACCAAAGACTGCGTTTTATTGACAGAACACTTACAAAATGTAACAGACCGACTAAGGAGACTGTCTACACTACACTTGTCCATCCTATTTTAGAATACTGCTGTGCGGTGTGGGATCCTTACCAGATAGGACTGACGGAGTACGTCGAAAAAGTTCAAAGAATGGTAGCGCGTTTTGTATTATCGCGAAATATGGGAGAGAGTGTCACAGAAATGATACAGGATTTGGGCTGTAAATCATTAAGAGAAAGGCGTTTTTCGTTGCGACTGAATCTTCTCACGAAATTCCAATCACCAACTTTCTCCTCCAAATGCGAAAATATTTTGTTGACACCGACCTACATAGGGCGGAACGATCACCACGATAAAATAAGGTAAATCAGAGCTCATACAGAAAGATATTTTTGTACATTCTTTCCGCACGCTATACGAGATTGGAATAATAGAGAATTGTGAAGGTGGTTCAATGAACCCTCTGCACTAAAATGCACTAAAATGGCACTAAAATGTGATTTGCAGAGTATCCATGAAGATGCAGATGTAGATGTAGATGAACTAAAGCAAAAGAATGATTTTGAAGAAGATTTCTACAAATTGATGAATATTTCATTACTTGGAGAAACAATATAAGAAACAGAGTAGATATAAAATTACGAGTAGTTTCAGATGAACAAAACTGTGATAAACCTGTAACACAGCCACAAAGGGAGAACAGTAATTAATGAAAATGTAGCTGCTATCCAGATGAATAAAATCAAAATTATGTTTAATAATCCGGTTTATGTTGGAATGAGTATACTTGAGTCATCTGAAGAACTGATGTATAATTTTCACTATAGAGTTATGAAACCAAAATATGATGAGAAAATTGAGTTGTGTCATCTAGATACAGATAGTTACATTTGCAACATACAGCCTGAAGAGTTCTATGGCGAAATGAAATCAATGAATGATAGATTTAACACTACTGACTAGCCAACAGATAATATAATGTGACGGCTGCCAGATTAAAATTCCTTAGAATCAAGAAACAACTACGCCAAACGTAAAGGCAATGGTTGACAGATTTGCAGGGGCCCGCAAGACCATGCATATTTAAATGTAAATGTGGAAAGTATTATAGTGGCTTGATGATTCATAACGCTATTACTCAAAACGTGGAAGTCAGTAGAAAATGTGAACAAATCTTAAAATACCGTGACCACATGTAGCAACAGGTTTTGCAGATAACTTACATTCAAGGTTCATGTGACTGTGCAGTTAATAGTTTTCAAGCAGAGAGCCGTTGTACCGTAACCTCAAGAGAAAACACTGTGCTGCAACGTAAGTAACCACTTCGATGGCAAACATGCAGTGGCCCACTAGAGCATGCCACAGCTCACCACTTAAACAACCTGGCTAGAAATCTACTGGAGTGAAATCTTGCCCACGCTGTTACGAATTTCACAAACGTTCAACTCAGAACAAACGCCCACGTAACTGGAACTTTCAAGTGCATGTTGTTCATGCTGAGTCGAGCTGTGATGCTAATGTAGAACATTACAGTGAAACTGTGCAATACAAGGAATCAGTAGTTTCTTCAGTGCAACGCTACTCCAACAAACTTCTTGTGTACCTTGTTATTGCTGGCTAAAATGTTCAGTTTCAGTTAGACATCAGTGCTTCAGTGTCATTGTTACATCACAGCCAGTTTGTGGGCATTCCCATTAGATTTCGTGAATAAAGCTTCAGGAAAGTTAAGAATCTGTGCAGACTTTAAGACGACAGTGAATACTGAGCCAGTAATTGATTCATGCCCACTGCCCCGACCTGAAGAACATATGGACCGCTTAGGAGCGAGTCGCTACTTCTCCAAGATCGATTTTCGCGATGCCTACCTACAGATTACATTAAATTAAGTATCACTGGAAGTGTTTGTGATTGATACACACATGGGACGCTTCAAATTTCTTCACATGTCTTTTGATAGCGCATTTGCACCAGCGATCTTTCAACGTTATCAGGAAAAATTAACTGCATCTGTGTCTTCATGTACAAATTACTTGGATGACTTTCTAGTCTCAGGCCCCACGCCAGAAGAGCACCTGAGCAATTTGTCTACCCTGTTCAAAGTGTTGTCAAGGGCAGGTCTCAAATGTAACAAAGATAACTGTGTGTTCTTCCAGACTGAAATGTGGTCAATTCCCAAGGTGTTCATCGTTGCAGTCGTACTTACAGGTTACCAGTGACTTCAAACCTCCAAGAAACCTTTCTGAATCGCAATCAGTACTAGGGTAGCTGACCTACTATATCCTCTTCATTCCTCATGCAGCTCAAATTGCGGCACCCTTTCATTGTCTTTGGCGCTAGACCGCATCTTATGTGTGGTTCCACAAATATGACATTGCATATCAGAAATTGAAAGACCCTTTGCTCAACAATCATTGTCTGGTCCATTTTGATTCTGGCAAACGCCCTGTCTTCGCCAGACACATCCTCGTATGGCACTGGCATGGTACTTTCGCACAGAATTGGTTCTGCAGACAGGCCAGTAGCTTTCGCCTCCAAACTTCTCAACAAGGCTCAGACCTATTACGAGGTGCATTCAAGTTCTAAGGCCCCGATTTTTTTTCTCCGAACTGGAAAGAGATAGAAACACTTGCATTGTTTTAAAATGAGGCCGTATTCATTGTCAATACGTCGCAGAGATGGCAGCACCATATGGCAGATGGAATTTTACCGCCAGCGGCGAGAATGAGAACTGTTTTAAATACTTAAAATGGCGACGTTTTCCTTACTTGAACAGCGTGCAATCGTTCGTTTTCTGAATTTTCGTGGTGTGAAACCAATTGAAATTCATCACAGTCGAAGGAGACCTTTGGTGATGGAGTTATGGATGTGTCGAAAGTGCGTTTGTGGGTGCGATAGTTTAATGAAGGCAGAACATCGTGTGACAACAAACCGAAACAACCTCGGGCTCGCACAAGCCGGTCTGACAACATGATCGAGAAAGTGGAGAGAATTGTTTTGGGGGATCGCCGAATGACTGTTGAACAGATCGCCTCCAGAGTTGGCATTTCTGTGGGGTCTGTGCACACAATCCTGCATGACGACCTGAAAATGCGAAAAGTGTCACCCAGGTGGGTGCCACAAATGCTGACGGACGACCACATGGCTGCCCATGTGGCATGTTGCCAAGCAATGTTGACGCGCAACGACAGCATGAATGGGACTTTCTTTTCGTCAGTTGTGACAATGGATGAGACGTTGATGCCATTTTTCAATCCAGAAACAAAGCGCCAGTCAGCTCAATGAAAGCACACAAATTCAGCGCCACCAAAAAAATTTTGGGTAACCGCCAGTGCTGAAAAAATGATGGTGTCCATGTTCTGGGACAGCGAGGGCGTAATCCTTACCCATTGCGTTCCAAGGGCACTACAGTAACAAGTGCATCCTACGAAAATGTTTTGAAGAACAAATTCCTTCCTGCACTGCAACAAAAACGTCCGGGAAGGGCTGCACGTGTGCTGTTTCACCAAGACAATGGACCCGCACATCGAGCTAACGTTACGCAACAGTTTCCTTGTGATAACAACTTTGAAGTGATTCCTCATGCTCCCTACTCACCTGACCTGGCTCCTAGTGACTTTTGAATTTTTCCAACAATGAAAGACACTCTCTGTGGCCGCACATTCACCAGCCGTGCTGCTATTGCCTCAGCGATTTTCCAGTGGTCAAAACAGACTCCTAAAGAAGCCTTCGTCGCCGCCATGGAATCGTGGCGTCAGCATTGTGAAAAATGTGTACGTCTGCAGGGCGATTACGTCGAGAAGTAACGCCAGTTTCATCGATTTCGGGTGAGCAGTTAATTAGAAAAAAAATCGGAGGCCTTAGAACTTGAATGCACCTTGTATGTCCAGATAGAGGAGAAGGCTCTTGTAATCTTTTCTCGAGTGATCAAATTTCAACAATACCTGTATGGAAGGAAATTCTACTTAGTCACTGACCATAAACCACACCAGTCACTTTCCAAACTAGCCAAGTCTGTTCCAAACCGCACTGCACAAGAATGCCATCGATGGGCTCTTATTCTCTTGCATTATAAGTATGAGACAATTTACAGGCCCAAATGCAAACACGCCAATGCAGACACGCCCTCCCATCTTCCTGTGAGACTGAATGCAGACTTCAACACATCAGAAGCATCATGTTGACATACTGATGCACAAGAGTTAGATGCTCTGGATCACCGTAAGGTCGCCCAGGCAATGGCAACAGACCCGGATGTGCAAATTTTATTTTGCGTTACGATCGCACAAGCTGGCCTCGCTCAGTGAAACAAATCATTAGCCTGGTGATCCGCCAATACTTAGCACATCGGCATGACTTGTCAGTGCTTCAAGGTATTATGTTGCTACGCACTGTATCAGAACAATCGCGTGTGGTAATCCCAAAGGCTCTGCAGAGAAACGTACCCAGCTTGCTCCACCAGGATAACTGGAGCATGATCCACACAAAATAATTAGTTCAGAGACATGGCCCTTGCTTTGGCATGGATGCCCAAATACAACGAATGATGGCACAGGGTCACACCTGTGTGGAGCACCAGGCAGCCTCTCTTCAATGTATCACTGACTGGCCAAAAACAAAAGTGGCTTGGCAGTGCATTCACTTGGACTTTGCCGGATCCTACTTTAACATTCGTTGGTTGATTGTCATCGATGCATATAGCAAGTTTCCTTTTGTAATGCCTATGAATTCAACATCGAAACACTGCACACACCAGTTTCTACAGTCCATATTTTTCCCTGAGGGTCTTCCACAGTTGCTCGTAACTGACAATGGATCTCAATTTGTGTCTGCAGAGTTTGAGGACTTTTGTGCAACCAACATCATTCGTCACATCACCAGTGCGCCTTTTCACCCTCAATCAAATGGAAAAGTGGAGCACTTCATGTGCACTTTCCAACAAGAGATGGACAAGCTACGCAGCCATCTCATGAGGGAACAAGTTGTGAAGTAATGGGCGAGTTGTGGCACCCTGAAAATATTCTAAGTTCGAAGTTGGCGTGGGCGCACTGGCCGCTCAGCAAGCCGGGGCTCGTCAGCAACCACATGGTGCGGAATATTAGCCAGAGCAAGAGGGGTTGCCTCAGCACGTGCTCCAGGCTGACTGCATGGCTGGGAATTCCATGTTGATGCTGTGTCGAGGACTGTGCTTTGTGTCAATGAAGGAGATTTGTATGCTGTGAGTGCCAAAGATGGCGGACTTTGTGAAACCATAATGGCAGACATTTCACAGATCGTGTAGCAATTAATAATAGCCAGAGGAATCACGATACCTTAAAACGAAACATGTACATTACGATTATTTGCACGACGATTCTGATGGTGTAATCAGATTTTCAATATCTTTATTAGTTTAAAGTTTAGTATCTGACTGTAAATTATATAAGTAACACCCAGCAACGAATTTCTAAAATCTAAACGGTTCATCCGATTTTGTCGATCGACGTCTCTTTAGAAAGCTATTAGTGTAAACCTAAATTGGTATGCATTACAGGCACGTAACTTGAATAGTACATGACTTATTGGAGGTCAAAGTGGCCGATTACTATTGATCGCGTCAAGCCATAAGTATTCCACAGTTACACGAAAAAACGGTAGCAGCATGCTTATAATTATATTTATTCGTCTATGTCTTTGTTTATATTCAGTATATACTATTCATGAAGAAATTGGTCAAATATTTACTCTGTTTTAGAAATCACAGAGGCATTAGGCTGCTGGCCTACCTTTGTTTCTATTCCTTTGATATTTGTTTATTTAATCTATTTATGTATTTAATAATGTGTGTTAGAGCGTGTTAATGGTCCAGCCGTAGCAATATTTACTTAATTGATGGACTATTGACACCAATAAGCGTTTTGCACTAATAAACGGCATTCTTAAAGGTACTTCTGCTATCGTACTCATCATTTAAAGTCGTTAAAATAACACCTGCAGATTTTATTTAAGTACAATCTTTCATTTATAAATTTCTATGTTACATTCAAAATTCGCAATTGCCAAGTGATAGGAACCTTCGACCATTTGAGTCATGTGTGTATTCATATTGTATACTGTAGACTCAGCAGTATTTGAAATGTAATGCGCCAACTACGTATCCCAGCCCTTAGACAACGAAACCAACCAAAACTTTTAATGTTTCAACTCTGTGTCTGAGGGTACGTAGGTGAGGGCCACCAATATTTTTTTTTTTTGGAAGCCTGCAAATCTTTGCTGCTATTCCTCTTGTCTTAGCGCTACCAGACCCACAACAGCTCTTCACCAGCGGAGTGGCCAGCACCTACTCTATTCACTTGGCGAATGCATAAAGCTAATCAACATTTTTTTCAGATTGTATAGCAGATAGAAGGCCTGGGAGCGCTGCAGTATTGTAAAATCCTTAGGCAGGTCCATGTTTCTTGTACAGGGGTCCAGGGGGTTTGCAGCAGCGGCACTAGAACCAACTTCATCCTTCTCATTTGCATAATCCTGTACCCGAGTCTTTCTTTACAAATTCGTTGCCTGCCTGGATGATGCAGTCCGCACTCCATCCAGTGACATGAAGTGTGTCCTCTGCCTGGATTTTCGGCTGGCTTTCCGGGGCGTTCGCAAGGCGAATGCTGGGGCACTAGCAGGGTCTTGGCACCATCTACAGACTTGGTTCATGTTCTCTCATTCATCGCTTGCTTCATTCACACTCTGCCCCCCCCCCCCCCTCCCGGCGTTGTACCAGCAACTGACACTACACGACGACACTGAGGGGGTTCGAGAGGGAGGAGTATTGTGTCCTCGCCAATAGACGCAACTGGGGTTGGTGCACTAAAACAGTTTCAGACTGGCACCACGGGTAGCGCTTTTAAGTTCGCCGCCATTCACAAACGCGGCCCGATCAGCAACCTCCTTCTTGCCGTCAATAAGATGGACATCCGCATTGAGATAAGTGGCTGCAACAGGTAGGAATGAACGGTTCATGTTCGGCGTGGGTGTACAACTGTTCTAGTACGGAGTTCCAGGGTTGCAGTTCGTAGCTACAGTTCGTAGTGTAGATCAGCCTGTGAGACTTAGTCTATAAGTGGAGTCGCCTACAGCCTTCATATAGGGACAAGTGTTTACTACAGTGACTGACAATGTGGTGTGATGACCAGGATGGACAAAGTCTTGTTAACATTGTATTGAGTAACACACCCCTTGACAGGCCACTATTTAGTTGTATCTGTCCACAAGCACACTGAACGAGTTGTTTTTCATCTTAAGTGTCACACTGCAGTAAAGTGTATATTTGTGTATCACTAATTTGTTTGAATTGTCAAAGTTCCTCCATCCACCTCGAAGCGCCTAAATATACTATGATGTGTGCGAGCCCTGTTACCCAGATGACCCTTACACATCACGTTCTTCATCAACGTTACCACCTTTGTTTCGTTTTCTTAAATTTTTTGAAAAAAGACAAGATCAACAAGGCCACAAAAATGAAATAAACTGTGAAACAATATATCTGAACCGGGGCAATAACCGAAATGCCAAAAGGACTGACTAACTCAACCGATCACTTGACGACCAAATATGAGGTTCAGAGTAATAGTGAATAAGTCAGTATACTGGTCCAGGCTTAAACACTTCCTATACGCAATGGCCACATACTTGTTGAAGGCGAGTGGGTCCATATCGCCCCTCCATCTACAATATAATGACATAGTTGCCCAACAGCCAAGCAGTTGTATTTGACTTTGCCCAGGGAAAGTAGGAGTTAGCAACCCTAAGCAAGTGCCAGATCACTTCGTGATTATGACAGGTAAATCTATGTTGCAGAGTCTCTACAGCAGGACAGTGACTACATTTATCTGTGACACTATGTCCAATGAAAAATAGGTACTCATTGGTGGATAACAATTTGTGTACCATTTGATACCACGAGGACGCCTCTGTCATTGACAGAACAGTAAGGCTAACATGAAACCATAACATCTCCAGAAGTTAGCGGCGATGCCTGTTCAACAGGCACCGTACAGTCAGTTCCCCAACCAAGGATGTAGCCAGGATTGTGCCAAATGGGGGGGGGGGGGGGGGGGGGGGGGGGGGGGAATAAGGTGGGTGGGATTTGTTAAAGAGGACCTTAAAAGAGCACATGTTTTTCATTTATTTTGAGAACATGTTTATTTACTTTTTAATTTTTCGTAGATAATCAGCTTTCGGGAGGCCTTCATAGATGTAGTATTTCGTGTATAAAATTAAGCCACTAAAGCTTTTCTTAAAAAGTGTAACATATACTGTCAATAGTACGTAAAAATACCCAAATGTACAATTTAAAACTTCTTTATCAAAAGGATTATAAAGTATTATCTGTTTGGCCTCTTTGTTATCAAAACTCATCTCAGTATTCTAATATAATGTTTACTATCACATCCTCAAATCCTGTAAGCGGTGTTCTAACAGATATGGCTACCCATGTAGGTCAAATAAAATTCCAGTCCTTTTAAACAAATTATTACCATTTCTGGCATATTATTGTAAAAGGCAGCCTCTGGGTTTTCTCGTGCATATTTGCGAATTTAGACTTTACACGAAGTAACCACATGCGTATTGCATACTTTGATTTTTTATACTTAATATGACACATTTTACTTTTTAATATTGCATATTAACCACTTTTCCATGTCTTTAGTGCATAATATTACACAGTTTGGCCGCATAAAATATGGATTATCAATAAAGAACTATATATCATTTTCTTTGACAATTATCTCAGAGTTTTCAGTAAGCAGAGATATAATCTCATTCCTTAGGAGTGTTGTAATTTGGCAAACAGGTGAGATATGGTGATGTTCTGATCTCTCTTCACCATCAAAGGTTATTTCTCGCTCTTCTTCTTTCAGTCTCGATTTGAGTTGAGGAAGTGAACAGGAATCAACAAACCTGATTTTTTTCGGATACCATGATCATTACCGACAGGACTGTTGGAGTAAACAGAAGTATATCGTTGTGTTAGACAGACAAGCTAAAAGAATATCTGGTGGCGAAAATCGAAAGGATCAGGAATTATTCAAGCCCACACATTCCAAAATTTCCTCATGTAAGTATTCATCTGTCACTTCTTGCAATGGAGAAAGATCATTTTCTGCAGATAAACCCATCAGCCTAAATGACAAGCATTTGAATTATTATTTACCAGAGGAAAACCCTCCTATTGGAACACTAAAAAGGCAAATATGTTCCGTTTAAAAGAGTCTGACTGAAAAGTGGGGCACCAATTGCCTTCACTCTATCTTTCTCAGAAGCTTTAAAAATTTTCCTGAACATTTTGGCATGCTAACATATTCGCGATCTTTTCAACATGAAATTCATCTCTCACTCTCACACTCTACTGCAACTGTAAGTCGCTCACACCCACTAGTTCACTGTTCAACGCCGCTCATACGCATCCAGTTCCAATTGCCATTCTCATAGATTCATTCTGGGCATCTCTTCATCATGATACCTCTGTGTCTCTCTGTCACTATCTCCCTTCTCACATCCACAGTCTCCTTGGTTTTGTTATACTACTGTTGTCTCCTCACGCAGCCACTGTCTCCCTTATGTTCTCTCTTAGTAGTAGTAGTAGTAGTAGTAGTAGTAGCAGTAGCTTTATTCATCCGTAGATCTCTTTTTACAAGGATATAGGACATGTCAAAGTATTTACAAGTTTAGAGCAATTTAAAATAAGCGAATTCGTACACACATACATTTACAAACTTCTAGTTAGAGACAATCATTAGATTTACTCTAGGTATACAATTTTTTTTACAAATAACTTATTAAATAATGTAATGCCACACTTTTCACTCATATCTTACTATCTGTCACTGCACACACTATACACACATTGTTTCATAACACTTCACTGATTACACACACACACTGGTGACCTCTGGGCCATTTTCTGTACCACAACTTCCCCTTCGCTATCCTGAAAAACCGAGTCAGCATCCCTCTACAATGAGTGAGACGTTGAGCTCAGAAACAGGAAGAGGTATTAGTACTGTGCTATGCATAGCTTGGGGGTAAGTATTTCTAGAAAAGGAAAAAAAGAAGGAAAAAATCATAGTTTGAAGGTGTTGTGTGGAATGTTGGACGTTTTATAATCATTATTATTATTTACTTGTATAACATTTTTTTTACAAAACCCCTACCCTGTGTTATCTAAATAATCTTTCAATGTATAAAATGTATTGAGTAACAGGTACTTTTTTGCTGCCTTTTTAAATAAGTGTATTTTCGCAATTTCTTTTATCTCTTTTGGTAATTTATTGTACAGTTTTGTTCCTTGGTAGAAAATGATGTTTTGAGTTTTATGTTTATTTTTTCTTGGCAAATGTAAGTTGAAGCTAGCTCTTGTTCCATGGTCATGGACAGAACTGTTTGTGCAGCAATTACCAATGTTATTTTTGATGTGTACAACTGACTGGTAGATGTATTCACACGGAGCAATTAAAATCCCGTTTTTTGAACAGATCTTTACAAGAGCTTGACCACCATTTTTAGTTATGGTTCTTATGGCTCTTTTCTGGAGTTGGAAAATTGTGTTCATATTTTGCGCATTTGTTCTCCAAAAAAGAATGCCATAGTTAAGAATTGAGTGTACATATGAATAGTATGTAACCAAAAGACACTGCATGTTACACACTGATGATAGGATTCTAAGGGCATAACACGGCGATGACATTCTGTTTCCAAGTACCTTTGTGTGTTCACACCACTTCAACTGAGAATCAATATTCATTCCTAGAAATTTTGCATTTCTTACACAGTCTATAGAGGTGCCACCTACATTTAATTTAACATTGCCATTTTTCGTATTGAAACTGAAACTCATGTTTCTTTACATTCAGAGTCACATTTGTTGCTTATTGACTAATCATAAACTTCCTTGAGAGTTTCATTTTATTTCTCTACAAGGAGATCTCTTGTTTTCTCAGTGACTATAATATTGCTGTCATCAGTAAAGAGAATTTTTTTACCATGAATAACACTACTGGGAAAGTCATTGATGTATATCAGGAATAGTATTGGTCCTAATATGTTACCTTCTGGAACCCCTGTATTAATGTAAGTGGTTCTGGTAAGTGTTTTACTAAATGTTTAGATGTACTTTAAGTATGTATTATCTCTACTATTTGTACACTATTTGATAAGTATGATCGGAACCAGTCATTAGCTACCCCTCTTATTCCTAATACTTGTAATTTATTTAACAAAATCTAGTGGTTGACTGTATCAAAAGCCTTAAAAAGATCAAAAGTATGACTGTGACTCACACATCTTTATCAAGAGCATCAAGTACAACTTTTGTGAATTCTACTATGGCTGACTCTGTATTTTTGCCACTTCGAAAACCAAACTGTGATTCGCTTAAAAGTTGTATTTATTCAGATAATTCATTAATCTGTCTTTCATTGATTATATTATTTTTGAGAATTGTGAAAGCAGGGAAATTACCTGGTAATTTTCTATGTCTTCTGCATTAACTTTCTTAAGCAAAGGTACAACTCTTGCCTGTTTTAACTGATCTGGAAATTTCCCTGATGTGAAGGATTTATTTACTATACTTGTTAAGGGGCCTTGTATAATCTCTATGCATTGTTTCAAGTACACACATTGGTACTTCATCTAAGCCAACTGACTTTTTATTGTTTAGTTTTGGAACAGTTTTATTGACTTCATTTTCTGTGGTTGGAAACAATGTCATTGTATTTAGTGCAACATTATTTACAGGTGTTATATTTGTTTTGTGGAATTTTTGCTGTAATTTCTCTGTGATACTTGAAAAAAGCTCGTTTACATAGTTTGCTAAGTGTTGTGGATCGTTTATTACCTTATCCCCCTCCCTTAGCAGTATCTTATTCTGCATTTGTTTGCCTCTCCCTGTTTCCTTTTTTATAACATCCCAGACTGCTTTGCTTTTATTCTCTGCATTATATATTATATTTTTCATTAAATGACTTTTTTGCAGCAATCAGCACCTTCCTATAGATCTTTTTGTATCTATGACAGAAATTTAAGGATTCTGGATCATTGCGACTCTTTTTTATGGAACTGAGGTATGTAAGTGTATGGAAGGACTTCGTAATACCTGCTGTTAGCCATCTGTTTTTGTGAGATGTTGATACAGAAATGCATACTTTTGAAATGCCTTTTCAAAGTTCAATTTAAATAAGTGGAGAATTTGGAGAATTCCATATTAACATTAGTTTCCTTATACACTTCACCCCAGCTTTGTTTTGATAGTTCTTTTGAAAAAATCTTTTATTTTGATTTCTGATAGATGTCGTTTGTAGGCTTGTAGTTTAGGGAATGATTCAACGCCTGATTTTACTGTTGTTATTTGACAGAGGTGGTCTGATAGTCCAAGTTCTTCTACAGCTAAATCACATTTTTCCCTGTCCATATTTGTGGCCACATTGTCAGTTACTGATGCAGGCATTGTAGTAACCCTTGTTGCACTATTGACCAATAGGGACATGCCAAAACTTTGTGATAGTGTCCACACTGCCACTGGGAGATCTATACACACACAAAAGGATTAGTTTCTTGGTGATATCAAGCTCTGTTAATTCAATAGCTGATATTTCAAAGTGTTTGTCTTCACTTACTGTGCTGAGGTCATGTCTTTATTTGAACTGTGTACCTTTTCTGATGTAAATGCATGATCCTCCACCCCTTGAAGCAGTTCTGCAGTAAGAGTTTGCCCTTTCACACAATGATAATACTACATGTTGGATTTCTGTGCCTCTACACCAGTGCTCAGTAACACAAACTACTGTGCAGTTCAAGGATTGGAGCTCAACTTCTAATAGTTGTATTTTATTTTTTATTGATTGCATGTTTTGATGGAGAATTGTTAACTCTGTGAAATAGCCCTTATTACTCTTTCCAATGGTTCTTTGTTACATCTGGTATGTGTCTTATTTGAAGTGCTAAAATCTGACTTGTGACTGATTGTTTCAGTATTTTTTAAAGTGCTGGAGATAGTCTTTAGGCAGGGGAACCTATTGTCTGGATTTATCCTAGAGAAGACCTACTTCTCCTACCCATGACAACAGGTATTTGACCATGTGTGGCCCGAGATCTGCAGCCTATACTATCTTGAATCAGCTGTACCACTCTTCCCTTCCCAGTCTTGTTTAGGTGTAGGCCATGCCTAGTGAAACCCTATCTCTTGATAGTCCCGACAGGAACCAGAGAAACATGAACAAATTAGCTGTCCTCAGAGCCAACCCAACCCCACATTGATTGACCTCACAGCTCCATCAAGGTGTGGTCGATCATGACGCCAGAACAGCTCAACAAAGTGTACATTGGTACTATGAGTCAAGGAAGCTATCTTGTCCAGGTCACCACCTGTGTCATATGCCCCTCCCTATCCAAACTGTTTACCGACCCACCCACTATCACTACATGGTCTTCTTTTGTAAAGTCGTTACATAAAGACCCTAAGTCCTCTATCCAGCTCTGCATTTGGCTTGAAGATACTGGTGGCCTGGTACACTGCTCCTAAACTTTCCTGTAACTGAGGGCCTACACCTCGCCCATTGCTACTACCTAGCAGCAGCACTTTCTTCTTCCTAACACTTTGTACATTCCTAAGCTTCTTGGCATCGGTTGAAGTGTGCTGCACATTTCCTGCTCCTCATTCTACCTTAGGCTCTTCACCACTTAACTCTGGCAGTGGTAGATGCCTGTTTTTGGAGTTGATGATAAAGCTGTCAGATCGCATTCTCTTTCTTCCTAGCCTCCTACCAGCCGCCAGTTCCCAACCACCCTCCTCCCCCCTATCGCCCTTGATCCTTATCAGTTCCTTCCTTGATTCCTCCAACTGTGCCTGAAGGGCACAGATTTTCCTTTCCTGTTCCCCAATCAAAATCTTCCTATTGCATACTCTGCAGTTCCAGGAGAGAGCCTCTTCTGTTCTCCCAACGTTCTCCCCACTGCATCCCCCCCCCCCCCCCAGTGAATATATTTCATACAAGATTGGCAACAATTCCCTCTACTCACTACCCTATAACAGCTCCCACATTTCTCACCCTTACTATCTCGTTTATCCATTCCCACTCCTGCTGTCCCTTCCACAGTCATAATCTCCCTCTTCCTCGTTGCCACTGTCATACACTTTTTCTCTCATTACCGCTGTCTCTCACCCACTGACACTGTCTGCTTCATTCGTCATAGCACTGTTCTCTCAGTGTGAACTATGTTTCCAATCCTACTGTCTCTCTCTTTCTCTCACGCTACCATCGTCTCCTTCGCTCTTTCTACACCACAACCACCATCTGCTATAGCCCAGTATTTATCTGCCACTGCCCCTGTTTCCTTCTCTCTCAGCACAAAAAAGGGCGATTATATTCCCATACCAAACTTCTGGGAAAATTTTTTGAAGGTGTTGAGTAAGGTAGAACGAGGGAGCTGGTACCCCAAGTTTTCAGTCAGTCTTTTAAACATGAGAATATTCGCCTTTTTTCTGCTCTGATAGGAGCATTTTTACACTGGTTTCCTTTTTTCTCTACTACAGCAGGATATGTCGCTCATATGAAGAGAACTATATGGGTAAGTAAAATTTTGATAGTTTACTTATGTGAAAATGAAATAACATAAAACTCATTTTGCAGCTCATCCCGGAATTTACGTGCACAAAAATTTTGCTTGTGCGTAAGTGCTACAAAATTGGGTTCCCAGCACCATTCTGATGACTACAGAAACACTTTACACCATATTTCTTCGTGTTAGGTCACTTTATAATCTACGTTTTCGCCTGATACGGATTTTACGTGTGTATTTTACATCTTCAAGTATGGTAACTTCGAACTTTTGTATCAGTAAAACTGGTAAAGCTATCAAGAAAATTTTCAACGTTGTTTGACATGGGGATCATAGGAACATATAGTAAAAATTACACCCATTTGGTGTGCATAATTGTCTTGGACTCTGCAGGTCTGTTTTCCTAGCGAAAAAACATATTTTGAGGCATTTCTCGATAAAGGGTAAAGACTTTTGAAAACAATAAGATGACACTCCTAGATAAATGCCTATAGAATATAACGTTATCTGAGCAACTTGAAGCAGTTATTTATTATTCAGAGTTCTTCTCACACCGGATTTTACGTGTACATGGAAGATAATTTTGAACCTCTGTATCTCAAAGCGGATAATGATATCAGCAAAATTTTCAAGGTAGTTCGAAAGCGGAATCTTGGGAATTTATCGTCAAAATTTCAGCCATTTTCCGTGAATATCCGTTTTAGAATCCGCGGCTCTGTTTTGGTACGAAAAAATGGTAGAAAACCCTTTTTTGGGAATTCCTGAGGAACCGTCCACGAACCAATGGTGCCCCCATAAACCCCTTAAGGCCTACAGTAAGGCATATGAAATACAAAAACGACCAACCAATGCGCTCCATTTGCATAAGCAGGAGTAAGTGTGCAATATGCATGTTTTAACTCTGTACTGTATGATAGAAACACTAACACGATCCATCTGTTGTGTATGCAAATGGTTTCTAGCTCAAGGGCTACCCAAAACAGTTGATCCTACCATTCTATCACCAATAGCACCCAAGGTATGAGCCACAGAAGAATCCTGAGTTTTAGAACACATTAGGTAGTACATGCTGTTGCATGCGTACTGATTTACTGTGTACATTTTAGTGCTGGGAGTTTCTGAAGTGGTATTCTTTTCGTCTTTGATGCAGATCTATCCATTTTAGCAGGGAGGCTACATCTTTAAGAGAATTGGAATCTGTCAGGAAAGAATGGAATTCAGAAGGAATTGGCTGTGGCCTATAGTAAGAGGTCAACATCGGCATTCACCTAAATCGAAAATGGGAAGCCACAGAAACCCAATTTTCAAGGTTGCTGGCGGATGGACGCTAACCACCTCGCTTCCTAAATCCAGGGATTGCCAGCTCAGTGCCTCAAGGAGCAGGGCCTCCCCAGTCGGTGAAGAATTTCGGAAAACTAGATGTCATACATTGTTTTCCAATAAAACAAAATTAATCATAACAAAATATGGAATTCAGATATTGCATTTTTTTTCTTTAAATTGTGCATGTCTAGTCATTTGATAGTACACAAAGACATGCATTTTTTAAGTTTTAATGTAATGGAATTCTTGGCTTCAGTTATAGCATAACAAGAGCGTAAACAGATTTTGAACGAAAGAGGGGGGGGGGGGGGGGGGAAGATGCAGGGTGTAGTCGGTTAGGACGAATTCAAGCAGCCTGCTGAAAAAATCTCTTAGAAATAAACGAACTATTGAATGTGCTGTCATGATATACCTCTTCCACTCTCCACAAACCCTTCCCCATCGTTCCGTATCGAAACTGGTTTGGAACAGACCGGGTGACTTTTTGCCATTTGGCCTACTAATGATAGATTTTTGAGCAAATTTTTTAAAGGAATGCAACCATCGATACCTAGTCGGTATTTTTGCTGATTAACGCGATATTTGGGAAATACAGGCAAACCCAAGTGTATTTTTGTGCACTGATTTTAATATAACATTATTTGTAATGTTATTTAGATCTCCACTGACTTGTGAAATACTGAATTATTGCAATTGTGAAATTCTACTAGTCTCCAAATAATGGTTCCAGCGCTAACGTTAAACAGCTGTAGATAGGTAATTAGGCTATCATAGCAGTGTGTGCATATTTCTAACTTATTGTAATGCAAGTGGCCGAATGAAAATCGGTTTTCCTCTCCGTTCTTGTTACAAACTTATCTGTAAATAGAAACTATCATAACAGCACACAGCACAAAAACAGTAAACAGCAGCACTTAAATTAAATTCAACTGCAAGCAAGAACTGAAATGATTAACAAAACAACAACTGAAGTAAGTAAGGCTAGCGATGTAAACTAGTTGATCTTGGCTAAATTAGGGTTGGGAGATAGCCAATAATGCTATCAATGTACATGACTGAAATGTATCTGTGGCCTTGATAACTATCGCTAATGCTTATCCCTTTGTCGTCATATGGCTGAAAATCAAAATATCTTTGCATGTCAACTATGTCGTGTGTAACTCCATTTAGATGACAGACCCCCCAGAGCCCCCATTTCGCTATGTCCTTGCCCAATCCCACACATTAACAAAAATGTGGTAGTGAGTTGCTCTCTCTATAGAATATGAACCCCCAAATAACTGACAGCAGTATACATTTCATGGACAAGTGTTAACTGGAAATTCAGTTGACCGACATCAACAGGCAGATCAAGACTGCCTGAACACAGAAAATAAAATAACCGAGATGTGAATGTGTAGATGCATGAGAGACATGGTGTGCCGAACAACTAAAACAGATGCTATCCTTTGAGTACTGGAAGTCCCAAGCCCCTGAGGGAATACGCACATGCAGCCATCTCATATCATAATAGAAAAATATTATACTTTCATAACTAACATACAAAGTTAAAATCAGATCCAAAATCAGATCCAAAATCAGATCCAAAATAAGATCCAACTAAGACACGCCAAACGAAGTTGGAAAACACTGTGAAAGACATTGAACATACAGTAGAAAAAAGAAATCTGCTACGGGCAAATTGCACTGCACTTTCCCTCTGATTCCAACCAAAGCTACGCAAGAAAGACCTCCCTGTCACAGCCATTGTGATTTGGAGAAATGGTCCCACTTATCCACCTGCCGGGTACATATCGCAAATCTCATCAGAGAACTACAAATTACCAGAGGATAGAATTATAAGGTACAAAACATAATTCATACATTACATAAAAGACATTCTGGTTCCAGACACAGCCACACTCCCTTTATTTTGTATAGACAGTATGCATGGCAGTATACTAACAACTGAAAAAATAAACATGATTGAACAAAATATTAAGACACACAGTACACATACACATGAATATATACAAAAAATAGTCAAGCTGCTAGAGCTAATAACAGAACAGAAGTATTTCCAGTTCAATAATGAATTCTGTTTATGAAGTGAAGGATTAACAATGGGATCTCCAGTGTCTGGGACCATGTTGTTGTTGTTGTTGTTGTCTTCAGTCCTGAGACTGGTTTGATGCAGCTCTCCATGCTACTCTATCTTGTGCAAGCTTCTTCATCTCCCAGCACTTACTGCAACCTACATCCTTCTGAATCTGCTTAGTGTATTCATCTCTTGGTCTCCCTCTACGATTTTTACCCTCAATGCTCTGCCCTCCAATGCTAAATTTGTGATCCCTTGATGCCTAAGAACATGTCCTACCAACCGGTCCCTTCTTCTTGTCAAGTTGTGCCACAAACCTCTCTTCTCCCCAATTCTATTCAATACGTCCTCATTAGTTATGTGATCTACCCATCTAATCCTCAGCATTCTTCTGTAGCACCACGTTTCGAAACCTTCTATTCTCTTCTTGGCCAAACTATTTATCGTCAACGTTTCACTTCCATACTTGGCTACACTCCATACAAATACTTTCAAAAATGACTTCCTGACACTTAAATCTATACTCGATGTTAACAAATTTCTCTTCTTCAGACACGTTTTCCTTGCCATTGCCAGTTTACATTTTATATCCTCTCTACTTCAGCCATCATCAGTTATTTTTCTCCCCAAATAGCAAGACTCCTTTACTACTTTACGTGTCTCATTTCCTAATCTAATTCCCTCAGCATCAACCGACTTAATTCGACTACATTCCGTTATCCTTGATTTGCTTTTGTTGATTTTCATCTTATATCCTCCTTTCAAGACATTGTCCATTCCGTTCAACTGCTCTTCCAAGTCCTTTGTTGTCTCTGACAGAATTGCAATGTCATCGGTGAACCTCAAGGTTTTTATTTCTTCTCCGTGGACTTTAATACCTACTCCGAATTTTTATTTTGTTTCCTTTACTGCTTGCTCAATATACAGATTGAATAACATCGGGGACAGGCTACAACCCTGCCTCACCCCCTTTCCAACCTCTTCTTCCCTTTCATGCCCCTCGACTCTTATAACTGCCATCTGGTTTCTGTACAAATTGTAAATAGCCTTTCGCTTCCTGTATTTTACCCCTGCCACCTTTAGAATTTGAAAGAGAGTATACCAGTTAACATTGTCAAAAGCTTTCTCTAAGTCAACAAATGCTAGAAATGTAGGTTTGCCTTTCCTTAATCTATTTTCAAAGCTGAATCGTAGGGTCAGCCTCACGTGTTCCAACATTTCTGCGGAATCCAAACTGATCTTCGCCGAGGTCGGCTTCTACCAGTTTTTCCATTCGTCTGTAAAGAATTCACGTTAGTATTTTGCAGCTGTGACTTATTAAACTGATAGTTCGGTATTTTTCACATCTGTCAACACCTGCTTTCTTTGGGATTGGAATCATTATATTCTTCTTGAAGTATGAGGGTATTTCGCCTGTCTCATACATCTTCCTCACCAGATGGCAGTGTTTTGTCAGGACTGGCTCTCCCAAGGCCGGCAGTAGTTCAAATGGAATGTTGTCTACTCCCGGGGCCTTGTTTCGACTCAGGTCTTTCAGTGCTCTGTCAAACTCCTCACGCAGTATCATATCTCCCATTTCATCTTCATCTACCTCCTCTTCCATTTCCATAATATTGCCCTCAAGTACATCGCCTTTGTATAGACCCTCTATATACTCCTTCCACCTTTCTGCTTTCCCTTATTTGCTTACAACTGGGTTTCCATTTGAGCTCTTCATATTCATACAAGTGGCTATCTTTTCTCCAAAGGTCTCTTTAATTTTCCTGTAGGCAGTATCCATCTTACCCCTAGTGAGATAAGCCTCTACATCCTTACATTTGTCCTCTAGCCATCCCTGCTTAGCCATTTTGCACTTCCTGTCGAACTCATTTTCGAGACGTTTGTATTCCCTTTTGCCTGCTTCATTTACGGCATTTTTATATTTTCTCCTTTCATCAATTAAATTCAGTATTTCTTCTGTTACCCAAGGATTTCTACTAGCCCTCGTCTTTTTACCTATTTGCTCCTCTGCTGCCTTCACTACTTCATCCCTCAGAGCTACCCATTCTTCTTCTACTGTATTTCTTTCCCCCATTCCTGTCAATTGTTCCCTTATGCTCTCCCTGAAACTCTGTACAACCTCTGGTTTAGTCAGTTTATCCAGGTCCCATCTCCTTAAATTCCCTCCTTTTTGCAGTTTCTTCAGTTTTAATCTACAGTTCGTAACCAATAGATTGTGGTCAGAGTCCACATCTGCCCCTGGAAATGTCTTACAATTTAAAACCTGGTTCCTAAATCTCTTTCTTACCGCTATATAATCTATCTGATACCTTCTAGTATCTCCAGGATTCTTCCATATATACAGCCTTCTATCATGATTCTTGAATCAAGTGTTAGCTATGATTAAGTTATGCTCTGTGCAAAATTCTGCCAGACAGCTTCCCCTTTCATTTCTCTCCTCCAATCCATATTCACCCACTATGTTTCCTTTTATCCCTTTTCCTACTCTCGAATTCCAGTCACCCATGACTATTAAATTTTCGTCTCCCTTCACTACCTTAATAATTTATTTTATCTCATCATACATTTCATCAATTTCTTCATCATCTGCAGAGCTAGTTGGCATATAAACTTGAACTACTGTAGTACGCATGGGCTTTGCGTCTATCTTGGCCACAATAATGCGTTCACTATGCCGTTGGTAGTAGCTTACCGCACTCCTATTTTTTTATTCGTTATTAAACCTACTCCTGCATAGCCCCTATTTGATTTTGTATTTATAACCCTGTATTCACCTGACCAAAAGTCTTGTTCCTACTGCCACCGAACTTCACAAATTCCCACTATATCTAACTTCAACCTATACATTTCCCTTTTTAAATTTTCTAACCTACCTGCCCGATTAAGGGGTCTGACATTCAACGCTCCGATCCGTAGAACGCCAGTTTTCTTTCTCCTGATAACGTCGTCCTCTTGAGTAGTCCCTGCCCGGAGATCCGAATGGAGGACTATTTTACCTCCGGAATATTTTACCCAAGAGGATGCCATCATCATTTAACCATACAGTAAAGCTGCATGCCCTTGGGAAAAATTATGGCTGTAGTTTCCCCTTGCTTTCAGCCGTTCGCAGTACCAGCACAGCAAGGCCATTTTGGTTATTGTTGCAAGGCCGGATCAGTCAATCATCCAGACTGTTGCCCCTGCAGCTACTGAAAAGGCTGCTGCCCCTCTTCAGGAACCACACATTTGTCTGGCCTCTCAACAGATACCCCTCCGTTTTGGTTGCACCTACGGTACGGCCATCTGTATCGCTGAAGCACGCAAGCCTCCCCACCAACAGCAAGGTCCATGGTTCATGGGGATAGTTCTGGGACCATAGCAAACATATTTATGAACCATGTGCGACAGGTATCGAAAAACTCAATTTCACATATACAGTCAGCAGTTTTTGCCTTTTGCAGTATTTTTTGCTCTGCATTTACGTTATTCGCACTTTATCTCGTTTTTGTACATCGAATTGAAGTTACCTGTGTTCTCACTCAGCACAGTAAGAAGCTGGGCTGACACACTCAACGAAAGTGTCGCCACAGCTAGTAGCATACCGTAGTTCCAATGCAGTTGCATGTGTGAACTCCCAGTTTTTAGTGGTGCAACTTAAGAGACAGAACTTCTGTCACACCACGAAAAGTTCAACTTGGCTGTACTTTGTTGAGCCACTTTAGTTCCACTGCTGCCCCATGGCTGCAGTATTTCGAAACATGAGCATTCTGTCGCTTTTCTCATGGAGTAATTGCTGCTGTGCTCCATTAGACTTCAGTGTGTTTTCATTTTTGTTAGTGAAAAAAGTGAAAATACTGGTCGGTCAGTACATTGCCGTAGCTTCTGGAAGTACAAGAACAGGAACCTACTTTTGATTTTCAGTGGCAGCAGTGTGTGTGTGTGTGTGTGTGTGTGTGTGTGTGTGTGTGTGTGTGTGTGTGTGTAAGGAGAGGAGGGGACGGAGAGGAAGGGGGGGAGAGAGAGAGAGAGAGAGAGAGAGAGAGAGAGAGAGATTAGAAGCTGTAGGAGGGTACAGGTTGAATGTATGTGAAGTGTGTGTTTTAGTTGTATAAATTAGTGAAAATGTTTTGTATGGAGTAGATGGTAGTGGTAAATGTAGTCTGTGATTATATGTGATACTTAACGTTATACTAAATGGCCAAACAATTTAAAGAGTGTGTGGTTGGCCAGACTATTCTGATCATTTATTAGTTGTTTCTTTTTTGTTATGCCTTTTTGAATGTGGTACTTTTCTTATATGGTGAGGAAGTGGTTTTTGTTGTTGTTTATCCTTAAGATTTCCATGTTTGTGGCTCTGGTGGTACGTTTATGCTGATGCTGGTGTAAGTGTTCTGCAAAATTTGAATGTTATGTCCTGTACTTCCATGCTCTTACATGTTCTTTGTCTCTGGTGTCCTTGTGGTTTGACCTATGTATCTTCCATCACATGTATTGCATTTCAGTTGATACATTCCTGATTTCTGTTGTAGAACAGTTTCTTCTATTATTTTTGGGAAGTATTTTTGAATTGACTTGTTGCCTGTTCTCATGATTTGTTTTTTGAAAATAATGGATATTCTGCATATGTATTTGTGGTTGTAAGTCAGAGTGTACCATCTTTTGTTTTCTGTTTCTTGCTCATACTGTGTGGTCCCTATTGTCGTATTTTGTGTGTTTGTTGGTGCAGGATTCTGTCCTTGTGTTGTTGAAGGCTGGTTGCTTGTTCTTTTCTGTTTCTTGATTTTACTGTTTATTTGTTACTGAGTTTTCTTTGTATCCATTGTTTGCTGCTATTTGTATTATGATATTCAGTTGTTTTTGACAATTTCTGTATCTAACGGCACTGTGTTTAGTCTGTGGAGCATGTACCTAAGTGTTACCTGCTTTTAAGAACCAGGGTATTGTGATGTACCATGTATAACTGGATCTGTTGTTGGTTTTCAGTATATGTCAAATGTGTGTTGGTCGTTTTGAATCTTTATGGTGATGTCCAAGAAATTTAACTGCCTGTTTTCCTCTTTTTCTATTGTAAAAGTATCTTTTAACGAACTGAATTTTTGTGTTTGAGTAGCTGGTCAATTTTATTGTTAGATTCATTTATCAGGCACAAAATGTTATCAATATATCTAATCTAATATAGGATGTTGCACCTGTATTGCACTACTTTGTTAAATACAAGGTGAGTTACTAACTATTGCACCTAGAATAACTGCGAAAGTATGATAGTAGCTGAAAAGTTAGTGGGACAAAATTTGCATGGGACAACAGGGGCCATAATAGGACTTTGGTTTTTTGTTGCTAGGTGGGGTCACTTCGGAGATATGAAGGTCAACTTTGTTTTTTTAATGGGATGCTATAGTTTGGTACTTATTTTCTGATAGCAAGACGAATGCAATGATGTGTAACAATAAGGTCTTTGGTCAATGAAAGTCTAAAAGGTGGCATAAATTTCCATTTACAGAAGGTGTTCGAAGTGATAGCCATTGGTATCAATGCAGTGCTGCAATCATGGATTGAGTGGGATTCCTTATCACTTCGACACTTATCGAAACACATGCTCTGACAATTCTCTCCCATATATCGTGCAAATAGTAAATATTCTCCAAGTGCCATTGACATGTGAACACCAATCGACGGTTTCGCAATACAACACTAATAGGAATGGTAAGGCTAGTATCGTCGAATCAAGCGAATGTGGATGGTGGATGATGTATTCCTTCAAAAAACAAGTCGATATGCTTCTCGTTACAGAGAATGGCAACGAATTTCAGTGAGAGCTAGAGACCTGCACGTTGAAAGATAACCTCAACTTACTCACCCTACACGTCATACATTTGAATATGTGTATGATAAATTGAGGACAACTGGATCATTAACACATTGGAAACATATCCGGCAAAGGAAAATTACTAACAAGGAAACGGAAATTGGTACTCTTGCCACTGTGGTTCAATATCTTTGTGTTAACCGTGTCAAATTGCAAGGGAATCTGGCATGAGCCAGAGTAGCGTTGTTCGTGTTCAGCATCGCCATAAATATCATCCTTACCATATCAGTCTCCATCAAGAATTAACTGTTACGGATTATATGCATCGCATTGAATTCTGCAATGGGCTTAACTTCAGATTCAGAGGGATGACACATTTATTAATTTGATTTTATTTGCTGACGAGGCTACATTCACGAACCATGAAAATGTTAATTTGCATAACATGCATTATTGGGCAACTGAAAATCCATGTTGGCTGCGGCAAGTTGCACACCAAAAATCGTGGTCGGTGAATATATGGTGTGGGATTCTGGAGGACAGAGTTATAGGCTCCTGTTTCATCGAAGCAAATCTTTATGGTACGAAATACACCACATTCATGCAAGAAACATTAGGTCTGTTATTGGAAGAAATACCTTTAGGGACAAGGAACAGAATGTTGATCAACAAGATGGTTGTCAGGCACATTTTTCGATGATGGCTAGAAATGAGTTGCAGAGACAGTTCCCAAATCGTTGGACTGGACGCGGAGGAGATTTTTCGTGGCCGGCTCGTTCGCCACACCTAACGCCTCTAGATTTTTTCTTGTGGGGATTCGTAAGAGAGATTGTTTATAAAGATGTCCCAACTACACCTGAAGATATAAGAGACAGAATTGTCAGAGCATGTGCTTCGATAAGTGTCGATGTGATAAGGAATACCACTCAATCCATGACAAGAAGATTACAGCACTGTGTTGATACCAATGGTCATCACTTCGAACACCTTCTGTAAATGGTTGTTCATGCCACCTTTGTGAGCTTCATTAACCTTACTGTTACACGTCATTGGACTCGTCTCGATAGCCGCTATCAGAAAATAAGCACCAAACTATAGTATCCCATTAAAAAAAAAAAGTTGACCTTTATATCTCTGAAGCGAGCCCACCTAGCAACAAAAAACTGACGTCATATCATGACCCCCGATGTCCCATGCAACTTCTGTCCCACAAACTTTTCAGCTCCTATAATAATTTCGGAGTTACTCTTGGTGGCAATAGTTAGTGACTCACCCTGTATAACTTGTCACACATGGTTCATTAATATGCTAACAAGGAGGGAACAATCCGTGGTTTGGAGAATATGTAAACAAGATGAAAACTCCGTATGTAATTTGCACTTCAACTTTAGAAACAAAACTCTGAGTTTAATCTGGAACAACCAATAGTGTACAAACATACGTATCCAATTTGTAGAATAACTGCAGAAGATGCTTTGTAAATAAAAACGAAATGCGATTGGTGTAAAATTCTCTTTAATTAAATTGTAGTAAGCTTAAGACGGAAAAACCAGTAATAACTGATTTTATCAACTGCTGCGGAAGATAATCACGCTAACAAAGATATAATGTGTTTTGGCCTTAAGAAAACGAAGAAGGATAAAATCCACTAATAAGATATGAGTTAGCGCAGCAAAAATAGGTTAACTTCCAACGTTAGAAGCCGACGGAACTGTCAAAACTTTCTTCCCCAGAAACCTTAGTGTATGGGCCCGTTGACAGACTGTGTCCAACCCGCCGTGAGAGAGAGAGCTTTGCTAGGCATGACAACAAACAGTGATCTGTGACTACAAAGTTTGAATGTAAGTTCTTTGTGATTAGGCAGGAAAGTTTGAGATTGTGTGTACTAGTGATGGGCTAAACTGCGATTTTCCGATATCAGTGATTTCTGTGAATGCTACTTTTCAGTATCTGTTATTCTTAACTGTGATTTGTCGCAGTTAAGAGTCGCAGTTAAGGAACCTAAGTCGCGTATCCCTCCGCCACTGCTATTTCTGCTACTTCCGCGATTTCTGCGACTTCTGCTACTTCTGCGATTTCTGCTACTTCTGCGATTTCTGCTACTTCTGCGATTTCTGTGACTTCTGCTACTTCTGCGATTTCTGTGACTCCTGCGATTTCTGCGACGTACCACCGTATGAAAAAGTTACATCTGTCCACACAGAAAATTGCATCTCAACAAACCTGTCATTGGTAAGTATGTTTTACGTTTATTCTTCCGTTGGCTTTAATTTCGTATTAAAGAAACAACTGTGAAAATATTAATAGTGTAATTAATATGTAAGTAGCCGCACAGTACCGTAATAGTTCGTGTTTAGAAAATGAATTCTAACATATTGTTATGTTCATAGGTACCTGAACTACATTTCAGTCACTCAGTAAAGTGATAATTCAAAATATCATTGTCAACAGATCTGAAGAAATTGCCAGTCTTTAGACCGTTTTCGTCAGACGAGAGGTTAGTTTCTAAGCGTTTTGATGGACTTAATTACTTAAGTGAGATCGTTCTTGCGAATGTGATATAGCAAATATTAGCAAATGTGATATAGCAAATATTAGCAATCTACTCTGTCAATTATATTGCTAGTAATTAGTGACAGCAAAAATTGTTTAATAATCCTTGTGTTTTTGCAGACGCAGTTCTGACTGATTACTGGTTGCTGTACATATCTATCCACATCAAGGCTGTTGAGAGAGACTCGTGAAGATTCAAGACAGCCCTTAGAGGATTTGCAGTTTAAAAGTGAAATAATTATGAAATAAGTGTGCGACTGATTAAAGTGTTTTATTGAAGTTGTTGTGCAATTTTAAATGAATAATAAATGTTAAATACATTGAGTGAATAATAAAAATCTCATTTTCCACATGTTAAGCCGTACTATACCCGTAATTTTCCGTCACTTATTTATTGGTAAACACTTGTTGGATACAGACGTGCCGCCCCCCCCCCCCCTTTTCTCCTCAATCTTGGTGTGACACTGACCTGTAACATATCCCGAAGTCTACAATATGCATTTTGAGGCTGTTGTTATGAAAGTGGGGAAGTACAGATCTTCCAGTTAAATCAGGAATAGCTTAAGTGCATTACTTAAAAGTGACACAGGAAAAGCTTACTTATGTAGGTGGTAGTAGTGTCGGCAAAAAGTTCTTGTGTGTGAAGTTGCCATGTAGAACACCAGGTGTAAAACTTTTCTCCCGAGTCTTGAACTGTGTCGGAACAAAAGTTGGGAATTCATATGACTGTTTTCATTTCTCTACACTTATACAGATGTCTGAGTTCTGCTGTGTTAACATTACAAAGTCCTGTAGGCATGTGGAGTATTAACCAAAACTGTCATATTGGAAGCAGAATCAAACACATTTGTTACGTTACTTGATATTTTCAGGAGAAAAAGGCAATGTTGCTTCTTATTAATATAATACATTCAGAGTCACAGCAGTATTTGACCAACCATAACTGATGCTGAATGTGCATGTCGTCATATAATATGAAGGGCTTATTTCAATAGTGGTACAAGTCCATTACCTACACTTTTCTGTCTATAATGCTTCTGAACTTAGTGATCCAAACAAACATAAATAAAGGTTCATCTCTAGCAAGAAGCCATATGCTTGAATATTTCTGGTATCTCAACTGCAGATTTTTCAGCGCTCATTTAACTTTACGACTCTATATCTCAAAATTAACAAAAATGGACTTGTACCACTACTGAAATAAGCCGTTCGTATGCACACACAGCACATCGATCTCGTGAGGCACAAGGCTCTCACAACGAAGTACGTACGTCGGTCAACAGATGACACTAGGAAAAGTATGTTAACTGCGCTTTTTAGTTGCTACTTGCGACTCTTAGTTGCGATTTGTCACAGAAATCGCAGTTTGACTCGGTAGCGAATAGCGTAGTATGAACTTTGATCAACAGATGGCAGTGCTAACTGCGCTTTTTAGTTGCTACTTGCGACTCTTAGTTGCGACTTGTCACGGAAATCGCAGTTAGACTCCATAGCGTACTGAGAGATGGGCGTAGTACGAACTTTGACCCACAGATGGCACTGTTAACCGCGCTTTCTAGTTGCTACTTGCGACTCTTAGTTGCGACTTGTCACGGAAATCGCAGTTAGACTCCATAGCGTACCGCAGAGATGGACGTAGTACGAACTTCGGCCAACAGATGCCACTGTTAACCGCGCTTTTTAGTTGCTACTTGCGACTCTTAGTTGCGACTTGTCACGGAAATCGCAGTTAGACTCCATAGCGTATCGCAGAGATGGACGTAGTACGAACTTCGGCCAACAGATGCCACTGTTAACCGCGCTTTTTAGTTGCTACTTGCGACTCTTAGTTGCGACTTGTCACTGAAATCGCAGAAAGCAGTGCTAAATTCGACCAATAGATGGCTCACGTCTTTGAATGTGAAATACTATTTGCGACTGCTAACTGTGACTGAAATCGCAGTTAGATTCTGTAAAGTTGCTACTGTGATATCTGTGACTTCTCAGTCACTGTGATTTCTAACAGATACGCGATTTCCTGCCCACCACTAGTGTGTACTATATAGTCGAAGTAAGAGTGCGTCTTAGTTTGAGTTTTATCCAGAATGTCTGTTAATTCAAGAATGGAGCAGGTAATGGAATAAAAAGTCTAAAACTATTACTGCATGCCTTGCGCTGCTAACAAAAAAAATTCATATCAACAAAAGGGTGGTGTAGACGTCGCCGTTTCTTGGTTGATCGCCGAGTAAATTTTTGAAGTCAGTATCCTAACTAAATAGATCGCTGCCGGCTTTGTATGTAGGTGCGTTACTCCTAAAATTTGTTATTTTATGATCTAGCGCCGTAGAAATCGTTTTGCGAAACGCTTAGAATGTTCTGGAAAGTGGGCGATAGCGGCTTAATTTTCACATTACAGTTAAAACTTCCTAATTGTTTCAAAACGACAGATAGAGAATTGGAATAAAGTTGGAAATTAGTCGCAGTTTTCCAGAGAGTGAATTTCGTTTAGTGAACAATGTACTTGTTGGCGTACTGTTGTTTCATAGTCTCAGCAAGCTGATTTCTCTCTTTCAACGGTTTATCGAAGTGTCCAAGGGGAAGGCCGTGTGAGTGCTTAGCAGACCCCGTCCTTCACTCTGTATTCATTGCCAGTTATTAGTTAAAATTAACATTTTGTGCTGGTATTATCATGCAGTTACTCTAATGTACTGGCATGGCAGTGCACCATTCATAAGTACGCTGGGTGCTGGAAATAGTGTAGTTCGCCGTGTATATGCAGTCAGTAACCATTGTTGGTTGTCATACTCTGTCTAGTGCCACGTGCCTCCCTTAGTGATGGTGCCGTATGAAATGCTTTCCTAATTTGAATTTGTATTGCGCCATTTCATTTTAAACCACTTGCACGTAGAATTGTGTTCTTCCAATGTTATTCGACGTGTAGGTTTAATAAGGTCAGACAGTCATTAATTTCAGTAGTTCATTCTGTATTCATTTCAGCTACAGGTATCTGAACCTCCACAATAAAAGCCTGTATCATTTTAATGCTTTCTATATGTCGGCTTCATGCCAGTTACTGTTATGTTTCATTCTCACCGCTTCACTCTTCTGAAAAGTCTTCAAATTACAAAAGAAACACAACAGTCTGAACGTAAGAGTTTCTTGTGGGACTGAAATGTTACCTATATCAAGAATATATTTGCGCAAAATTAACTTTGTCTTCTACACTTACCAGTCTGTTCAAATTTTTTCTGCCTATGCCAATGCTAGTTTCTCTGAAGGAATGTATCGCAAAATTTATGATACAAATGTGGTTTGCTGGTTGTTGTTAATTTGTTTCTTTTTCCGTGATTTGGATACAGTTCAAAATGATTTTTTTTTAATACAAAGTAATGCTGTCATAAACATGTTTATTTTCATTGAACGGTGTTCTGTTGAATGTGCTGAACAGTTCCTTTACTCTAACCCAAGAACTTGCTTGGCCACCAACAGTTTGAACATAGACTCTGCCTGTGGTGAAAGTGTTGAGAAAGAAGTGAAACTATCTGGGACTGCTTTTCAAAAATAAACACAAACTTTACAATTCAACTGAGTTTATTGTTAACATTGCCATAATTGTGAATGTAATCTCCCCCTACCCTTGAAAGTTTCTGATTGTTGAATGTAATCAGATTATTTATTGCAATTGGGTATAGTTTGTGATATGACAGTGTATGTATCAATGGCATATGTATGTGCTGTACAAATGATTGTGTTATGGTATTCCTGGCTTCATTAGCACATGGAGGAAAAATGTCAAATGCTAAGTTTTAAGTATGTTACAGTATTTATTGATAAAGTTTTTACCATTACTGCTTAGCATAGAGCTATTAAAAAAAAAAGACATATTACAAAAATTTTGTGAGACTAAATACATAATCAAAATTGTTTGTGAGAACTTGTTTATCCATATCAGATCTACAGGAATATGAAGCTAGATTTGCAATTACTTCAGGTATTTGTCCAGTCCAGTGCTGAAGTGATGTCTTTTCATATCCACTTTCTCCACAATGTCAGACATAAAAACACAAAAATGAGCAGCCATTCACTTATGGATGAAACAAACAGAAAGTAACAGAACAATAGTGCAAATGTTTTGTGTTCATAAAGTAAGATCAGCTAAAGTGATACATTGGTAACTGGTAAATAGCAGTCTGTGTACAGATGGAGGTTTCATACAAAAAAACTTGTACAGTCCACAGTTGGGAGCAACTGCATGTATTGATACTGGATGTGTCAGTTTTGTTCCATAATGTTCTCCCAATGTTACATGTGATGTCATAATGTGCAATGAGGGGGAGACCAGAATACTGACACTGTTTCTTTTGCATCTCTATTAGTTTTAGAATTAAGTTGTGATGACAGAGTAATCTGTAGTGTAACCAGAGTTCTAGGTTGGGTTGGAATGTGACAGTACGGTTGAGGGTTGGTGAATCCAAATAATAGCTGTGAAAGCCTACCTCAGTTGGGTCGTGAGTTTGCAAATGATATTGGATCCTACAGTTGAAAACTTCTGAATTTAATGGGACCGAGATAAGGTCATACTAAGAGGAGATATCAACTATACAGAAAATAAGGGTGGTGACAGGCTTATTTAACTGGAGTCTTCACTGTTCAGACATTGCAAGAAAAATGCCCTGCATCTCATGATGACCTATTTAGAGAACAGCAAGAACCCGCTTTCAGGGCAAGAACTAAGAATATTCTTCAGTCTCATAGGTGTTTATCCCTTCGAAATTGTGCAGATAAAATTAGACAGATAACAGCTTCTGCGGGGGCATCAAAGCAGTTGCTCTTCTTGTGCTACATACAGGGCTGGAACTGTAAGAAACAAAAAATGTGGAACAATAAAATGTATTTTCTGCCACACACGTCACCATGAGTTACTGAGTGTAGACATGGATGTAAATGTCACTAGGAATTCTATTACATAGTTGAGAAATGCTAAGAGCATTTTGTTGAATGTTACATGATTATTTCATGTATAAACTGGTTGCTAAAAGTGTGACAGTGGTGGCCATGAGCAGGGAGTGTGTGGATACTTGAGCATGTGGAATACTTCAGCCACTGATGTTCTCTCATCAGGTTAATTTATTTTTACATAGGTGGTATCACTGTTAAGTTTGACCGAGCGAGGTGGCGCAGTGGTTAGACACTGGACTCGCATTCGGGAGGATGACGTTTCAATACCGCGTCCGGCCGTCCTGATTTAGGTTTTCCGTGATTTCCCTAAATTGCTCCAGGCAAATGTCGGGGTGGTTCCTTTGAAAGGGCACAGCCGACTTCCTTCCCTAATCTGATGAGACCAATGACCTCACTGTCTGGTCTCCTTCCCCAAACAACCCAACCAAACTGTTAAGTTTGTCAGCATTTTACAAGGGAAAAGGCATCTACTGTCTTAGAGCAAGATAGTTGTGTTGTCTGTTTACAGTTTTCGACACCCTAGCAGTAAATAGCTAAATGGTTTCCAATTTTTGTTCGGCTGATTTTTATGTTTGACCAAAGAAACCTAGTGACTGGAACCTTTGTAGTTTGAACATTATTTTTGTTCTATAACAGTTAGAATAGTTGATTACACAACATAGAAATAGCCAGTTGAACAAAAATGTTGAAGATACGGATGCTTCCGACTCGTGAGATGGGCTAGTTGAGCTATGGCTTAACTTCCCCTATGCTAAAAATACATTTATAGGTGCATTTTGTTGAAAAGAAACTTTGTGTGAACAAGTGTTACAAAATTGTTACAAAAAAAGTGTGTGCAAAAGCCTTTAGACAATTACACATCATTAAATAGTGTAATTTGTTAGTAGGTAAAGCTTGTCCACTAGCTTCCACAAATGTAAATGTTTGCAAGGGCTTTAAAGTTAGTGGTGTTTTTGCCCGGAATGTGAATTTTCACTAATTATGAGTTTCCATAACCGACAGTCCCATGTCCTTCTGGAAAGTGCTTGGGCTTCATTCAGATAATGCAAATGATACCAAGCACATTGAAAGACGTGTGGGTGGGCTTTCGTCTACTTTCGCGTTGAGCCCTCAGCGAGTGGGACCCATTGTTTCACCAGAACTGTGAGACTTTTCCACAAAGCCATGCCTAATTTTATGAAAGGCAGTAGGAAAAAGCTAAATTGGCAGTTTTAATTTCTGCTCCTGAAAAGCTATAAATTGAGAAATCGCTTCTGGGTAGAGCAGAAAAAGATAAAAACGGGTAATGGGAAAACTTTGACTTGCACAAAAACAGTCAAAGCAATGTGTCTACCATGGAAATTCAGAATAGGCTTAATCGGAATCATCTAACAGAATCTGACAGTTATTCAACAAAAAGCACAAGCTCACTCAGGGCCAGGAGTAATAAGAGGGACACTGAAGATGTAGTTGTGGACAGGAACCCAAGCATAAGTGGTTGCTTGTTGGTATAATAAGAGAGGGAAAATGTGCTATGCAATTTGTTGGGAAAGTTATTAAAATAGAAAAGGAAGGACTGAAAGTTAATTTTCCAAGAACAAAAAAACAAAATAGAAACTTGATTCAATGGAAGAGGAGTGAGAACAAACAAACATGTGTGCCAGGTTATCCATGGAGTAAATGACTGTTGAAGTTAGTGACATGATTTAGTTGCTTTCTAGTGCGTGGTAACGTCAGTCCAGCTGTTGCCGTGGTGGCTAACATTGTTGCCCTCACTCTAGTGTCCCATGTTCAAAACCTATTATTGTTTTTATTCGTTTCATAATTATTTTTTTCCATTTATCTACCATATCCATAGACGGTTACTACAGAAATGTTTGTTATAAAGTAGGGATACAAGGGTGTTACATTAACAGTGAAATTACAACTGGGTTTCACAATAAATGTATAACATATAGTGTGTGTGTGTGTGTGTGTGTGTGTGTGTGTGTGTGTGTGTGTGTGTGTGTGAGAGAGAGAGAGAGAGAGAGAGAGAGAGACTTTCAGGGTTTACAATCATTGTAAATTCTCATTCTTACATCCATTCTTACATTTACTCTTCAGGAAAATTTGGTGTATTTCCTCGGATGAAATCGATCATAGAAACACTTGGAAACTTAGAAATTCTGAACACAATGAGTATTATTATTATTACTATTATTATTAGAAACATACATAAAACAACGTTTATACAATTGTTGACAGATAAACATAGTTGGCATATTATTTGGCCAAAATTTAGCCTCTTCAGTGCATTTTCTGTTGGCTGGTGACAGTTGTCTTCTGTACAGGTGGCTAGACACAGTTGACACTGAAGCATATGTTGAACAGTCTGTTCTTCCCCACAGTCACACTGGGTTTTGTTTTCTTCAGTGTATCCCCATTTTACCAGGTTAGCCCATGATTTGCCTGTGCCTACCTCAGCCTATTCAAGGACATAGAGATTTTCCAATTCTCATCATGACCAGGGGGTAAAAATTCTGAAAATCTTCTCCAACCAGGAGTGCTGTATGTCTTGGCGCTGCAAGTGGTTACTAGTTTCTCCAGTGTTCTGAGGAAACTTTTCCTTGGCCTTAGTCATTGTGGGTGCGATTGTTACTCATGCATGCATTGGTGCTCCAGTTTTGTTTAGGGCAATTTCCACCTGTTTGGCATTTGTTGACTTACAGCAAACAAGACAGGCATACTCTGCAGTGGAGTAGCATAATACCATAGCAGAATTTCGGATGGTTCCAGCTTGACTGCCCCACTGTAATCTGGCCAGTTTTCTCAGTAGGTTGTCCCTGGAGTAGACCTTTGATTTGAAATTCATGCAGTGTTTTTTGAATGTTAGAGGTCTGTCAAGTGTTGTTCCAAGGTACTTTTGAGTGTCACAGTGTTCCAGTTTAACCCCTGACCATTCTATCTTTAACTTGCAGGTTGTTTCCCTATAATTCAAATGGAAAGCACATGTGTGTGTCTTTGATGGGTTTGGTTTAAGCTGGTTTATTCTGTAGTATTTTGACATATCTTAAAGAGCACTCTTATGGGTGATTTGTATTCTATAGAAGTTTGAGAGTTGAGTTGCCAGAGCGAGATCAGCATACAAAAAACTCCTATGGTTGGTGACTATTGTTTGGTTGTTAGAGTATATTTTGAAGAGAAGTGGAGCGAACACACTTGCCTGGGGAAGGCCATTTTTCTGTAGCCTCAATTGGCTATGTTACAGTCCTTCTAGATCAACGAAGAATCTTTGGTTCTGCAGAAGATTGGTGACAAGCTTGGAGAGGCTGAAATCCATGGTTAGGTTGTAGATCTTGTTTAATGGTAACTGCTGGTTGACGGTGTCGTACGCTGCTGTCAGGTCCACAAGTCATGGATGGATTTGAAGCCCGTAAGGTGACAGTGAGCATTGTGCAAAGGCAGGTTTCACTACAGTGACATTTCTTCATTTGAATCTAAGTTGGGAAAGAAACGTTGTCAACATTGCTGAAGATTTCACTTGTTGGCAATAATTTTGCAGCAAACTATATCTGACAGATCACTTCTATAAAAACTAATGCCTGCAATTGATAATGAATAAAGATACACCACAGGAATTCACGTTGTACACATGGTGCCCAAGTTTTAACTGTCTGCCACTTCCTGACGGAATGCGCATTTTTTTTTTTTTAACCGTTTACATTCCCGCTTGGGTTTGCCGTCTGAGTTACCGATCAGTTTAGCAAATGAAGTGCAGGCTGTCGACTGCGTTTTACATTTTGTCCATCAAAGCAATATGGTGAAGGCTATTTTTTACTTTTGGACCTCTGTTTCTGTATGGTGTCTTTCGTAGCCCTTTCTCCATGCCCCTGTTTTTTAGCTGTCTTCTCTTACATCAGTTGGGATTGACATATAGTCGTTTTTAACTCCTCTGTCTTTGTGTTTTGTAGTTTGGACTTGGGCGCGTATGACCCCAGTTGTTGTTTTTGTGCCCTAAAACAAAACAAACCACAGGGATTTCGTGCAAAACAATTTCATATTATTTTTTCCAGTCTTGTATCATTTGTTTTTTAATTCATACACCAGATACAAAACTAGTAGCCAAATAAGGACAACATTTCAATATACATTCGTAAAGTAATATTCTACGGGCATAGGTAGATAGTAGGTAAATAAAAAACAGAAATAAAAGTAATAATCAAACTTCAGACATGGGACACAAAAGTGTGATGCTGCAACCTTAGCCACTGAGCCACTGCTTCGGTTGGACTGTTTACTTGCAAAAGAAAAACACATGTAAATTACTCTCGAAAACTTTGACCAACATTTTCCTTCAGACGTGTTAGCTTATTTGGGCTTCTCTTCCACTGAGTAACATTTCTGGACAATCTGGCTATGGCACGTGCTGTGTTCTCCTTGTAAGTTTAAATTGCCTCTACCTGAAGACACCACTTTTGTTGGTGATCAATTAGTCTTCAGCCTCCCATCATCAATGCTAAAAAATTACTGTGTGAGTACTTTTAATATCATAGCTGGTTTTGAAGAACTTAGTATTTTGTTAAAGTTTGTTTTTAACATGAGATTTAAAATCCTTAAACATGTTTTGAGAATGAAATGATGATTTAAGTCTGTTATTTTCCAGCTCAAGTATCCCGATAACATGGATCAAGCATCCCCACCATAGGTATCCTTCAGCCATCATGTAAAACAACTTGGCAAACAATTTCTTAGTTGCTGCATATTTTAGAATTTGTTTTTAAATGCATATCTTATGGGGGAATGTGTAAGGCTTATCATGACAGTTGGGTCATTCCATGTCAGTTCAACTAGGGGCTCCAGCTCATAGGCTCAGATTTGACTGAAATTCAGTAAACTAATTCTACCTTGTGTGGAACACTAATGTACAAAGTATCAGTTACTCCTGCCAATTAGTTCCAGAATTATGACTTGTGAAAGAAGGTGGCGTGACCCAGAAACTGCAACTCGCAGCTGGCAATCTATCTTCAGACCCAACTGCAGGTCTTAATAACTTTGGAACTATTCCACACAGTCCAGTGAAATTTTTACAGTAACATCCATTTACAGAACACACTCCATGAATCAAAACACCAACAACATATTTCTGAGGTAAAATAAAAAATTCTAAAATGTGATTAAAAATTGTAATATGTTACAAGGTACATATTGTAGGTGCCCTCTATGCCAAATATAATTCACTCAAAAAGGGAAAAAGGGTATAAATTTTTTTGTGGTAAGCTTAATGTGGCCTAAACACACACAGAACTCATCATGCCCAATCAGTCACAAAAACTGAGTTACATGCACACGAAAATACAAAAATTTGAAAAATTACCTGAAAAACATGGATTTTTGATGTGTGGTAGCACAAAAGGGACAAGTGGTATCCAAGCCAAATTTCACACTCTGCATAAGTAGACCATAATGATATATATCTCAAAATTTCAGCATGTTATTGCAAGACATTTGTGTACAATGGAAGATGACAGATGTATTTGGTGATGTGGCCATTGTTCCACAACACAATTTTGTAAAAACATATCGTAAACTGTTCTGCCTCTACTTATCCTTTCCCACAACTGTTTAATCACTAAGCAAGAACATATAGACAGATTAACAAAATCTATCATTAATGTTTACTGCACTTTAACTGCTAAAAACCAGTTGATTGTTCTTTGAACAGAAGTTCTCCCACACTTTAGCTACTGTACTCTGTATATTGAGTGGCAAGTTGTACTGTCTTCCTGATACTGTGGTAGGAACTGGAACTGTCATAAGAATATGTTCAAAAGGAATCCAACACCTGTCTGCCAAATGTGGCCAATGAAATGATCTTGCTGGTCCTGCTGGTGCCATGAAGTTCACAAATACATCACCTTCTGCTTCACAGCACTCTGCAACACATTCTAAGTACTATTTGTCATCATAAACAGCAATAACATAGCAACCTGGTTATATGTTGCTGCTTTTGCTTCTGAAGCCTGAGTCAGACACACTGTAAAGACACACGTTGTGCATTAACCTATAGTTATAACCAGTCTGCTCATCTGCACATTGTCAGACTCCGCTGGAGAGAATCTATGATGGCTCCTTGTGCCTGCAACAGTTTTAACGTGTTCTAGTGTGCTTTTTAGCAACTCTTCCACCGATTTCACCTCATCTTTCGAAACATAGAATGATTCTATGCCAGAGATATTTTTCTGTGCCCAGGTAAATAATTGAAGTGTCAGAATGTGACCTTCTGTAGGGTGCTGCAGACTAGCTTGTGATGCCCTGCGCTTAATGGTAGCACCAATACTATCACATACATTTTTACCATGACTTGTTGCAAAAAAATTCCATTCTGCGTGAATCTGAAAAGCATGGTAATGCATGCATAAATTTTTGAGATTTATACAGTTTTTTTACTGACTAACTGCCCCATCACTGAAGTATTTCGCAAAATGTATGTGAGGCAGCTTGTTTCTCACATATGCCATGACAGTCCGAATGTGGGCATGAACTGCAATGGCATCATGAATTAAACAGTCACTAAAAACGCACAGGTTCATGACACACATCACCTGCCATTTTTCCCCTTGAAGAAACGGGCAGTGGAAGAGCGACCTCTTGTTTCTTCCTCTCAAAATCTCGAAAGCTATAATACTGTTTTCTCTATGTGGGAACTCCAACATGCACTCTCTTCCTCTCGCTCTTCTGCCCCAGGAGCAGATGGCATCCGCATCCAAATGTTATTGCATTTATTATACCGTAGTCTGTGTTACCTCCTTTGCCTTTATAATCAAATTTGGACAGACAGTACCTTTCCCAGAAGATGGCGGGTAGCTGTTGTCATTCCTGTTCCGAAACCTGGAAAGGACAAACATGTCCCCCTTAGCTATCGCCCCATATCTCTCAAGAGTAGTGTATGTAAGGTTTTTGAGCATATGGTGAATCACTGTTTAGGCTGGTGGCTGGAATCCTGAAACTTTGTAACACCTGCCCAATGCGGTTTCCAAAAGCATCGGTCTGCAGTTGACCGTCTTGTTGCTCTCTCCACTTATATTGTGAAGAACTTTCTCAGGAAACGCCAAACGGTAGCAATATTTTTTTGATCTGGAGAAAGCATATGATACCTGTCAAAGGACAGGCATCCTCCACCCACTGTTCTCTTGGGGCTTTTGAGGTCGGCTACCCCTTTTTATCCATGAATTTATGACAGAGTGCCCACATTTAAGGTGCGGGTGAACAGTACTCTATCCCATATTTCCTCCCACGAAAACAGGGTGCTCCAGGGCTCCATGCTTAGTGTTGTACTGTTTGCCATTGCCATAAATCCAATTATGGATTGTGTCCTTCCTGATGCCTCGCGCTCCCTCTTTGTCGATGATTTTACAATCTGACAGCTCTCAACTGACCAGCCTTCTTGAACGACGTCTTCAAGGCTGTCTCGATCGCTTCCACTCGTGGATCATCGAAACCGGCTTCAGATTTTTTCCCAGTAAGACTGTCTGTGTAAGTTTTTGATGCTGTACGGCGTTTCCTCCTCCTTCCCTACACCTAGGACCTGCTGACCTTCCATTCGCAGACGTTGCCAAATTCTTGGGACTTGCGTTTGACAAAAAACTGTGCAGGTCTTCCCATGTTTCATTTCTTTTGGCTTGCTGTCTGCGATGCCTCAACACCCTCCGTGTTCTGGTGGTACCTCCTGGGGAGCGGACCGAGTGGTTCTCCTCCATCTATATCGCACCTTAGTGCGCTCGAAATTGGACTATGGAAGCATAGTTTACTCCTCTGCACGGCCGTCTATTCTTTGGTGTCTCGACTCTGGTCACCCCCGTGGATTGCGTTCAGCATCTGGAGCTCCTTACACCAGCCCCGTGGAGAGCCTTTACGCTGAGACTGCTGAACCTCCACTGTCCATTTGGTGAGCTGTCCTACTGAGTTGTCGCGCTAGTCATGTCTTCCATGCTTGCTCATCTGACCCATGCCCCCTTTTTTTTTTACGCCTCCTTGGATTTAGGGTATGCAGCCTGCCCTTCCTATCTACTAATACCAGGAATCCGCTTCCGTCAACTGCTACCTTCTCTTTCCTTCGACTTTCCTAAAACTTTCTTGACAAATGGGGATACGGCACAACCTTGGCTTCGTCCCTGGACCTGCCTTCTCTGTGACCTTCGTCAGCTTCCCAAGAGCAGTACCGTACCACCCCTATAGTTTATTATCAGGCATTTGCTGCTCTATGCACACAAATGGATGGTGCCACATTTATTTACACTTACAGCTCAAAGACCTCATTTGGTGTTGGGACCGCCTATATTGTTGGTGACACCCCTATTATTAGATTTCGGCTTCCTGACCAGTGTTTGGTTTTTACTGCGGAGATTTATGCTGTTCTCTGGGCTGTCCAATACATTCATCGCCATAAGCGACTACAGTATATTATATGCTCAGATTCGCTCAGATCTCTTCTCAACCTTAGAGCTCTTTATTCCGTCCACCTTCCGGTCCACCAGATTCAGGAGAGCCTCCACTTGCTTCAGTTGGGGGGAGTCGCTGCGGCTTTCCTCTAGAGCCCCGGGCACATTGTTACCCATGGAAACGAGGCAGCCAATGTAGCGGCCCACTGTTCGCATGGTTCCCTTTGCTGTTCTACAGAGCGTTTTATTTCGTCGTGTTGTTCTTTTATGGCACATACAGTGGTCTACACTTCCTGATAATAAATTATGCTACATAAAACTTCTTCCTGTGCTTAGATCTCTTCCTTCCGGCCTTGTCGTTGAGAAGAGGTAATTTTAACTAGACTTCGGATATGGCACTGTCTTTTTTAGCCATCAACATCTTTTAACTGGTGATACTCCCTCGCTTTGTCCTCACTGCTCTCAACTGTGGACAGTGAGACACCTTTTACTTCAGTGCCCCTATTTTAATCCACGATGCACTCATGTACAGCTCTCGCCTGATATATCTTCCCTTTTAGCATATGATACGTGCTCAGCCAATCGCGTCCTTGAGTTTATCAGTGTCAGTGAGATGACATTAGTAATTTTAAACTCTTTTTTTTGGGGAATACACCCTCCCCCCCCCCCCCCTTCCTTTCAGTAGTAGTTTTCTGAGCTTACCTTCCGTTTTTAGTTTCCCTTCTTTAGTTTCCCTCCCATTGCTTCTGATTTAACATTTGGTTTTTACCCTTCCCTAAGCCACAAAATGGGTGCTTATGACCATAGCAGTTTCGCTCCCTAAAACCATTAAAAAAAACCTCTGGTGAGAACAGTCCCATTTATCTTATAGATAAAATGACTGCACTATTTGATTTGAACATGAGTCACTTCTGCAGGATGACCATAATAGGTATCTGGTCTTCCAAAGACTCCTTTTACAGACCTCACATTTCTTGATTTGTCTACCATGCACTTTGATACTGATGTAACATAGTCCAAAATTGTTTTCTTTGAAAATGTTTCTGGAATAATAGTTAAAACTTGCACGTTTTCACTGTAGGATGCACAGCTGAATTGATATTTGTGAAAAATTCCTGGCAAGAGGTGAAAGAGTGCTTTGGTCCATTTTCTTCTGAAGATGGAATTTCTGCTTTGAAGAGTGTGGTCAGTTTTGCTGTAGTGTATTCATCCATAGCTTTAGCAATTTCTCTGTGCTTTCTTGATGCATAGAGCTTATGACTGGACTTCACTGACTATGGTTTCTTAACAGAAGTAACACCTACCTCTGTAGTTGACTGATTCAGGGTATTGAATTCTTCCTCAATTGACGCAAAATCTGCATCATCTGCACCATGGGAGGCTTCACCCTGTTCAGATACTGTCTTTGTCGTTATTCTGTCACAACATTTAGAACACACAAAATCATCACTAGAAACATCTTCACTTTGAAATAGTCTTTAAATGAGAACACTTATTCCCACCCTGAACAAAGTTTACTTTTTGTTTGTTTGTCTTATATATCTCTCTTTTATGGATATGCAAATAGTCAGCACACTTCACTCTCCTGTGGCCTCAGACAGAAGACATTTCAAACAGTCGTTTTCACAAAACACAATGCAGCTGTGTCAACTGACAAATTCCTCATGAAAACACAAAACTCACTGGATGCTCTCAGATTTCTTAGAAGCATCTTCGGTAAACAAATTAGCTCTGGAATGAGATTTTCACTCTGCAGCGGAGTGTGCGCTGATATGAAACTTCCTGGCAGATTAAAACTGTGTGCCCGACCGAGACTCGATCTCGGGACCTTTGCCTTTCACGGGCAAGTGCTCTACCAACTGAGCTACCGAAGCACGACTCACGCCCGGTACTCACAGCTTTACTTCTGCCAGTACCTTGTCTCCTACCTTCCAAACTTTACAGAAGCTCTCCTGCGAACCTTGCAGAACTAGCACTCCCGAAAGAAAGGATATTGCGGAGACATGGCTTAGCCACAGCCTGGGGGATGTTTCCAGAATTAGGAGAGCTTCTGTAAAGTTTGGAAAGTAGGAGACGAGGTACTGGCAGAAGTAAAGCTGTGAGTACCGGGCGTGAGTCGTGCTTCGGTAGCTCAGTTGGTAGAGCACTTGCCCGCGAAAGGCAAAGGTCCCGAGTTCGAGTCTCGGTCAGGCACACAGTTTTAATCTGCCAGGAAGTTTCAAATTAGCTCTGAATAACTGCAATACAGAATCCTGCAATGAACAACCACGACAAAGAAACTGACAAACTACAACAAAGTGTAAGAAGTAACTGCAACTAAGAAAGTGATAAGAAATAACTGTAACAAAGACAATAGAAATAAGTATTGTAACAAAGAACTTAGTGAGAAACAACTTCAGTTATGACATAAGTTACACTTGAAAGTTAAAAAAAGAAAAAAATATGTTTGAAAATAAAACCTGACCAACTTCAATGGAAGCTCTGCTTTACAGAGAATACAGTAGTACATGGTACTACTCAACAGGAAAAAAAATCTGACTTTTGTGGATTGGCATTTTTGGGAAAAAAAGTTCTGTAAATTAAAAAAAAAATTAAAAATGCGACAGTAAAAGAATTTTGACAGAAATGCCCAAACAGAGGATACCATTGTAATCATAAAGCAATTATCTTTCAAGTAAAAACAACTCTAACAAAACTCTAGAACTGTAACAAAAATACAGCATTTTAAAAATGGTTCTGAAATTCACATCTTCAAAATAGTTTTTGCAGTGTCATCTTTGGAGGCCTGTATCTTCGGGGCAGGAAATTTTTGGAGAGAGGGGGGAAAAAAAAGTGTTTCATACTTACTCCAGGAATTTCAACTTTTTCTAAGTTCAATGTCATCCGAGACTATGAAGGTATCCCCCTGCCTGAAGTGATACGGATTATGCAGTAGAGTAAACTCCACAATACGCACCAATTGCAATACAACATGTAACAACACAACTCGGAAGTTCATAAAAAATTGCTTTAACACAAGTGTTGATATATGTCGCATACTTCTACACATACCATATGTGCCACCATAACAACATACTTATTGAGCAAAGTCAGATGGCACACACATTTAGCACTGTAATGATAGCAAACACACACACACACACACACACACACACACACACACACACACACACACACACACACACACTCTATTGAATGGCCAGCATAAACTTCTCAAGCCACAAACCCATCTGGATAGAACACCATACTTTGTCCTGCTAACCGCCATATATACTGGTCCAAAAGATGTGGCAACTTTGGTCAGTCTCATATCTTCTCCACAAATACAAGTAAAGTACTTTGCCATTAATTGAATGACTGTAGGAGTTAATTGTGGCCAACATGTTGGCTCCCATTGTTGCAAGCAGGGACCTACTCGTAAACATCATTGTTGTATTCATAATTAACAAAATATGAGACAAAATTAAATCTCCAACCATAAACAACACGCTGCACTATTACTTCCAAACAGAAAAAAGATATCTTGCCCATAACTCCAACATCTGAATAACTAAGAAACTGCCACAAACACTTACAATATTTTTCCCTCAAACAGCACTTGGGGAGTCTTACAAACCACTAACATCATTCAGTTTAGAAGCATAGGCATACCACCCTACAGAGCACCATGACATTCGCAAACATACACTCCGTAAATACGATCAGTTTCAAATATGCTGAAAGGCTATGACGTAACTTCACAGAAGCTCTCCTGCTAACCTTGCAGAACTAGCACTCCTGGAAGAAGGGATATTGCAGAGACATGGCTTAACCACAGCCTGGGGATGTTTCCAGAATGAGATTTGCACCTTACAGTGGAGTGTGTGCTGATATGAAACTTCCTGGCAGATTAAGATTAAAACTGTGTGCTGGACCGAGGCTCAAACTTTGCATTTCGCAGGCAAGTGCTCTACCATCTGAGCCACACAAGTACGACTCTCATCCCGTCCTCACAGCAAGTTTCATATCAGCACACACTCCACTGCAGAGTGAAAATCTCATTCTGGAAACATCCCCCAGGCTGTGGCTAAGCCACATCTCCACAATATTCTTTCTTCCTGCAAGGTTCGCAGGAGAGCTTCAGTGAAGTCTGGAAGGTAGGAGACGAGGTACTGCCAGATGTAAAGCTGTGACGGGACATGAGCCGTGCTTGTGTAGCTCAGATGGTAGAGCACTTGGCCGCAAAAAGCAAAGGTCACGGAGTTCGAGTCTCGGTGCAGCACATAGTTTTAATCTGCCAGGAAGTTTAATAAAGACAATATAACAAAGTAGAGCAAAGTGTGTGAAATTGAGTGGCACATATAAAATTCATGTAATAATGAGAGATAAATATGGCATGGGACTTAAGACTTCAAGAAATAGTCATTAGTGCCACTTTGGAGGGAGAAGATAATTGTTACACGTAGTTTAAATAAATATTAAGTCCTAATGATACACGATTATTCTTGAAGAGAGGACAAACAGGAGATAAACGGCTGTTATCAGAATGTGTTTCAACTTTGAAAGATACATAAGGTGAAACTTAGCTGTAGGATTTTTTGAGAACTTTGGATGCTAGTGAATAGGGGTAAATGAAAAAGCAGGCGAGAAAAGTGTTTAATAATGATAACTAGATAATAAGTGAGTTACTGACAATGGGTTGAGAGAAAGTGATTGCAAATGACCTATTGTTAAGAATAATGCTTACTTTCACATTGAATAATTTGAATAAACTGTAAACCTCAGAGTGAGATGATTATACCTTGTAAGAAAACCCTAATGTTAATTGTAAAAATAGTGTTTTCACAATTCAATAAAAGTTATGTGGTGGAACCCACTTGCATTTTTTGTTGTTCATGTAAAATACGTTTGCATAATAGGCACTAAATGCTCATTGGAGACATTTCCTTCTGAATTTGTTTTTACAGTGAAAAGGGCATTAAATATAATGTAAACAACAGGCAGTTACCATGACCCTTGACTCATTGGCTTTACCAACTCATAACAAAATTATCACCTTTGAACCCAACCAAATGCTTGTATTGCACTGTAGATCTGTCATTCACAACCAAGATTTCAAGATGGGTCCAATATCATGCTCTCACCCAAAATTCCAATAATTAAGTTTTGGTAACAGAAATTATAGTTAATTTACTTTTAGGTAGTTCTAGAATATATTAAGGGAACAGGCTTATGCTTGAAAATTTCTTATTTTAATTCACTCACAATTGCCTGATTTAAGAGACTAAATTCCATTATCCATGTTTTACTTCTGTTGATTTTCATCTTGTAGCCTCTTCTCACGACACTGTGCATTTTGTTCAACTGCTCTTCCAAGCTCTTTGCCATCTCCAACAGAATTACTATCACAGGCAAACCACAAAGTTTTAATTTATTCTTTCTGAACTTAAGTCCCTTTCCTGATTTTTTTTTTTTTTTTTTTCCTTGGTTTCCTTTACTGCTTGCTCATTTCACAGATTAAGTAACATTGGAGAGAGGTTCAACCCTGTCTCATTCCCATTTTGAACACTACTTCCCTTTTCAAGCCCTTATACTGTTAAAACTGCAGTCTGTTTTATGTACAAATTGCAAGTAAATTGTCACTCTCCATAATTTACCATCTCTACCTTCAGAATTTAAAGTTAATGTTGTCAAAAGCTTTCTTTAAACCTACAAATGATGTAAATGTAGTTTACCTTTCTGCAGTCTACCAGTTCTAAGCCAAATCATAGGATCGGTATGGTCTCATATTTCTCTGGAAGCCAAATTGATGTTCTCAGTGATTTGATTGACTGACACGAGTTTTCCATTTTTCTGTAAATGTCTCTTACCAGTATTTTGCATGCATGCCTTGTTAAAATGATGGTTCAATAATATTTAAATCTATTAGCACCAGCCCTCTTTGCAATAGAAATAACATCATTCTTCTTGAAATCTGGGATATCACCTGTCACATATATCGCACATATCGAGGGGAATAGTTAATTGGACTTGTTTCAGCATAGGTCTTTCAGTGCTCTGTCAAAGTCTTCTTGCAATAATTTTTCTCTCATCCTATCTTCACCTGCTTCTGTTGCTCTTTCTGTAATATTGCTTTAGAGTTTGTTTCCTCTATATTGACACACTATATTCCTTTCACATTTCAGTTCTGCCTTCTTTGCATAGTATGGGCTTATCTGAGCTGTTGATATCCATACAAATGCTTCTTTTTTCTCCAGCAGTGTCTTTAGTTTTCCTATATGAGTATGTTGCATCTGTCTTCCCCCAAAGCCATATATGATTCTGCAGTGTTGAATTTCTTGCCTACCCATTCATGCTTTGCCAGTTTGGCACTTATTGAAATTTTCATTTTTTATAGGTGTGTATTCCCTTCTGCCTGTCTCATTTGCTGCATTTTTATATTTTCTCTGAATACCTCAGCTGTGTCATTTGCCTTCAAGAAATGTAGACATGATTATCAGATTTTTCTTTCTCCTGACTTTTTTCTAGTATTTGTCTGATAGCAAAAATGTCAGTTATTCCTTAATTAGTCAGTCCATTGTGGTCTTCTTCAAACCGAGGTTCTAGACTAACTCGGTACAAGTGCACGTACTGTGCTGGTGCTTTTGCTTCTGTTGGTAAAGGTTTGAGCAATGAATCACAGGAAGTCGACAGGACAAATCATGACTGATGTGTAGGTAGCCAACGAGTCTCATTTGTAATTTTGTATAATTCACAAGTGAAATTAGCAGGTTTCTTATTGTACAGGGTTAGAATTTCACCACATTATCAGAATTTTGAAATTGGAAAGAAGACATCAAAGTAAGTTACTGCAGTGCTGAATGCGTATCTTTGCTATGTTTCACATCAATCTATAATGGCAGTCTTATTAATGTGTTGAGATTCATTGAATTCACCAACTCACAATCAATTATCACAGTCCAACATAATCTAGACCTCAGGTTAAGCTACAGACAGTTTTGTCATTGCAACAAGCCGCCCCCCCCTCCCTCCCCCCCCCCCCCCCCCCCACTACACACACACACACACACACACACACACACACACACACACACACACACAGGCTCTGTCAGTTCAAACCCAAACTCACTCTCCAACCTACTGTAAGCCCCAGGATACAAGACAGGCCAGTCTGTTGACGCACTTGGTTTTTCCAGTCACCAAAGGAATACAAAAATCAGGAAGCAACCTTGAAATTGATAATAAATATATTGTTTTGATTCTTTCATTGACTAGCTAAAACTGTCCTGTCACATCTTATACAAACAGCTTTGCTGATCTACACACAGTAGAAGAGAGGTGTACTGTCAGATGCTGCCTCTGTTTGAGGCTTTGGCTGTCTTTTAGTATCTTTTGCTGTCACTAGACATAGCTCCCCATCCAGCACTACAGCCACAAAATGTAATTTATCTATTTTTCTAAAAAAGAGTATTTTTGTTTTGAAGTACAGTGCTGCATTGCATAGTGAGGAGTTAGTGTGTCCGTTTTTGGCCTTCTTGTATTTGGAAATAAAATAAAAAAGTGAAAAGCTGTGTGACTTCAACTTTATTCTATAATATAAAAAATTGCTCAACAGTACCCCATTTTCTGCACATTGAAATTCCTTTGTCACTAGAGATACTATATGGTGACAACTGTAGAGCCATACAAGGACATCTCATATTCACCGAACTTGTCAGCATGTGTTGCTGTAAACTTCTTGAGAAAGGTCCCTATTTAAGAAGTTTTGTTTCCAGTCTGTCTACAGACATCTTGTGCTTGCACAGGAGACAAGGGTAAACTATAGTCACTTGATCTACATGTCAGTTTTATTTACATAAGAAATACGTATAGGTAATTTACATTTAAGAAAAAGAATCATGGATTTAGTATACCTACAAATTGTGTTGTGGGGACTGCACTAATTTAATAAATTTTCTTTGTGGTTATGGCAACTGCATGTTGTTAACATTGTCAACACACTGGATTTCATGATGTGTCATTAGGCTTTGTTAGTCTCAAAGATGGGGGAAGCTGCATTGATGTGAGGTTTCTCAATATCTCTACTTATGTTTCAAATACATACATACTTTTTTTTCAGCTCCAAGCGACAGTTGAAGAACTTAAGAGACTTAGTAATTTGACAGAACGACAGAAAGTGAAGGACATTTTGCTAGTCGAAGCCAGGAAAATTGAGACTGAAATTTCATTATTGAGAGAACAGAGCGGAGCAGAAATAGCAGAATCATCTTCAGGTGGTGCCCGAAATGCACCTGCTCGATGCTATGATGTGCGCTTAACTAATTATGGTTTGTATCAAGTCCATTAGTAATATTATAGTATTAAGACCTCTATGGAAGATTAAGAAGAAATATCTGTTCTGCCACATTAGACTGCAGTGGGTTAAAGTTTCTAACTTCTATTAGTATTTATTCATTTTTAAAAATAAATTCTATTTTACTTCTTTCTCTTCCCACTTACGTCACTAGAAGTAAATTCAGTCTTTCATATTGCAATGCAAACTACAAACATTCATTGTAATGAACAACCTCCCTTTCTACTTTGTCATCCTGCTCTGAATTTTTTTACTGATGTATGAAATATGAACTGCTTATAAAATTTTCCCTATCATTATGGCAATAAACAGGTTTCATATAATTGATATCTAATGTGTGATTGTTTGTTTCAGCATGGGACCAGTCAGACAAATATGTTAAAATTTATGTTACTTTAAAAAATCTTGAGGCACTCAATGAAACAAATATTGAATGTGTTTTCACAGAAAGGTGAGTAAATAAAAGTTCAAATATAGTTATGTCCATGTGTTTTAGTCTGTAGACCATGGCAGTGAATGTGCTAAATGTAAGTAGTTTATTTATTTATTTTAATTACATATTGTGGTGGAAAATTGTCTGGAACTTGTGACAAACATAGTTTATCTAATCTTTTAGAGAGACTGATTCACTCTAAGCATACTTCATTACTTCTTGTCTGCGTTTCATGGAAACTGGTGAGTTGACTAATGTTATTCCTGACAAGCACGCTGAGAAGGAACTATTGTAAATATTATAGGAAACTGACAGTGATCTCATACATAATTAAAATACTTATCAGTCTCGATTGCAAGGATTTATTAAAAACTAAAAATTACATGTCAAAATGGTAACTGGTTGACTTCATAAAAAATCATTTTTAGACTATGTCTCTAAAACATTAATATTCTTCAGAGGGAAACAGGTGTCACAATTACACATTTCAACTTTGTAATAAATATGGATAGACAGGCTTAAGAAAATAAAAAGGTCTTTTACCATCAGATGGTGAGCATTGGTAAGTGTTGAAGGACCCCGCTGGTAACTGCTAAATAGCAGCAAAACTTTATAAAGAAGCTGCTCTGCCCCTCGCCAGCTGCATGACAACGTTGAGAGCCGATAGGGCTTAACATGATGGGAATGTATGAGAAATGTAAAACGTTGGGTGGTAGATATGGATAAAATAAAACATTAACAATTACATAAAGTAAGATGCAAAAGTAATTATTTTACTTCAGCAAAAATAACTTCAAACATACATAAACAACCAACACAAATAGAAGAAAGAACACTGAACTGCCATCTATGGGTGTTGGATAAAAGTTCAAACTCGAATATTGAAGCAAAGACGAGTGTTGCGACGCCAACCATTGCCGTGGAGACGGTAGCTTGGAACTTAACGATGCAGTGTCGATGGTAAGGAATATGGTGCATCATAGATGCAACATCAGAATGTTGCCATTGGTCACCATGGAGACAAGAATTGATTAATGATGATGAAAATTGAATAATAAAATGCATAAAACCTAAAACTGGGTACTAAAGCAGTATGAGTGGTGAAAGACTGAACACGTCCAAATGGTTAAACTTGAAACTATAAAAGAAAATGCACTGACAATTAGTCGAAAAACACCATATGTACAGTGATGGGATTCTGACCTAATTCCGTGACAGAATTCGTGTCATAATTACCACCGTTATAGATTAAAATCTGCCATAAAAAGTATAACAAAAAGAAAAGAAAAACATATATTTTATAAAAAGAGGGGGTTGATGGAAATTACCAATGGTTTAAAGTGAGAGAAGCAAGGGCAGACCTGCATTACAGCAGATCATCAAACAGATCAAAGAAAAGTTTCTCCAAAAGTCTAGTTGCTCATTCATAATGATAGATGACAGTCTTTTGTAATAGGTATGGTATAAGTCTCTTCCAAGGTGTCTAATAGGAGCCTTTTTGGGGGGATTATCTAAGATTTTAAAGTTCTCCTGGATAAGCTGTCCTGGACTTTTACTATATATGACATGCTGCCAGAACACTGATTTAGTACAGGCTTTGCGAGTTGTGTGCTCTTAGAAATGAGGAAGAAAATTGTGATAAGTTTGTACTTTTTATAATGACTGTTGCAATCATTACAATAACATCTTGTCCACCCCCCGAGTTAAAAATCTCGTCTTCCAACCTTAAGTCTCTGCTTATTTTGGAGTATGTTACTGGTATTTAATGCCATGGTGGTATGTGTATTAAAAACTATTTATTCCATCAGACAGGTTACCTATATAGATTTTTTAACGAATTTGTAGGTAGTGGTGGCAGGAGCATCTGAGGATTTCATCTGCAGCTAGTGGATACTTTAATACTCTTCGGATCATTGGAAAAGAAAGCTCTTTTATATTTCATTGGATGACAGGAAGCAACATTTAGATTGGTATCAGTTTCTGTACATTTTCTGTAAAGGGCAAAGTGAAGTTTTCCATTGTTATTTCAGATAATAAGGTCAATAGAATTGATGAAGGAACAATAGCAGACGTATTCATTAATTATATTGAGACAAAATTTTTCAGAGAGAATCCAGAAATTCCTAATATAAAAATTTATAATCATATGGATGATGTGTTCCTGCTTTAAAGAGGTTCAGAAAAAGAAATTGATCATTTAGCTACAGTTCCAGACAGCATTCATCCAAAATCATCTTTTACCACAGAAGACAAAAAGAACAGAAGTATCAGTTTTCTTGATCTTACTGTTCCCAATTACAATGGTAAGTATCACTTTGCCATTTACAGAAAACCTATGGCAACTGAGAGCATTATCAACTCTGCTTCCTGTCATCCAATGAAATATAAAGAGAGCTTTCATTTTTTCAGTGATCTGCAGATTATTAAACTATCTACAGTAGTAGTTCATAAATTGCAATATTGAAACAAATAGCTACAACTAATGATTTCAATGCAAATGAGGTTGACATATTGAATAAATTGAAATGGAAATGCTCAGATGCTCCTGTCACTATTACCTACAAATTTAATATGACCTATATAGGTAATGTGCCTGATAGCATCAATAGGTATTTTAAAAATATGGATACAACCCTGGCATCTACTACAGACCACCTACTCCGAAATAAGCTAGGACATAACATTGGAAGTGGAGATAACTTGGGGGTTTAAAAGATTTTTTTGTAATGATTGTAATAAACATTATATAGGACAAACGAGTCATGATTTTCTAGCTTGCTTCAGAGAGCACACAACTGACATAGTCTGTACTAAATCAGTGTTCAAGCAGTATCTCATATATAATTCATTCAGGAGGGCTTATCCAGAAGAAACTAAAAAGTCCTACAGTGTCTCTAAGGGCTCTTAAAAGGGGACAGAAATCATTTAAAAAATCAGTGTTTTTAATTTTCTTATTTGAAAGTAAATATAATGGAGATCATCCTCATTTTTTTTCTTTGAAACTCGATCTACAAATCATATACAAAAATTAACATGGTAAGAAGCGTAATGTGCCATACTCACTTTCCAAGGTACCCAGTGGAGGAAAAATTTTGTTGTTAAATTTTGCCTGTGAACCTGGAAAATATAGCTTTAGAAGGCTGATTTTTTTATACAGCCTTGCAGTGTGGTATAGGAGGCTGTGGAGCTTTGTAAACAAGTTTTTTTGCTGTTTAGTGGAATTTGAGTAAAGTTGGATTTATTGTCATTTTTTGTGCAAGGTTCAAAATATTGATTGTTTTTCACCACCTAGACCAGGTAAAGTATTTTAAAAAATATACTAAGACAGATGTTGAGGTTAGGGTTGGGCCTGTAGCTGCAAACATTAGCTTGTCTCAAAGTGCATCTAAACTAAAACTTGGGAAAGGTATTGTCAGAAGAAACAAAAGTTCAAGAATTGTGGATCTCGAATCGCGTTCAGAGGCACTTAGAAAAGCCTGCAAGTGCTTGTTTTAAGGAGGAAATGGGAATTTGGTGGACGACAGAAAGAGAGAAAGTTTATTTGCACATTGTGCATTTTATGTGAAAACTGTGGTGCTGACACACTATTCAAGGCATTGAAGGCCAGTAATAGAATGTATAAAGCCTTTTAAGTGGTATTGTGAACATGCCTGGTCCTCTCCTAAAATTTACTGCAGTGAACACTACTCAACTCAGTACAGTTGCAGAAGTAAATAATTAGAGCATGAAAATGGCAGTCCAGGGAGCAATTCAAGGAAATTGTGATGCAACTAATATCAAAGATATAGCAGTTGCCTGTTACAGTTCCTGCATGAGCAGAGGTATACTTCACTGCACGAAGTTTCGACAGTCATTAGTGTTGACACTGGAAAAATAGTAAACTTACAGGTGTTGTCTAAACTTTGTTCTGCGTGTTCTTTGAATGAGGAATATAATGATGTAGATTAAGAAACAGAATGGTAAGAACTTGCAAAGCTGTTGGTATCAGGAATTATGTAGGCTGCAGTGGTGGGATGGTAGCTGCTGGTATGGAACTCACTTTCCATAGGTCTTCGCAAAAGTATGGAGTAAGATATACACACAGTGTTGAGGAGATGGATAGTCATTATTTCAAGAATGCAGTTGAAAGTCAGCCCTATGGAAATGACCGCACTATTGAAAAACTGGGGTGCTTAGGCCTTATTCAGAAGAGGATGTGTGGACGATTCAGAAGGCTTGTTGCAGACAATAAAGGCAAGTCACTAAAGGATGGGAAGCCACTGGGAGGTAAAAACAGACTAACAAAGAAGAGAATTTGCAGCCTGCAAGTCTGTTATGGCGCTGCAATTAGAAATAGCCTCACAGATTTGGATACTATGAGGAAGACAGTATGGGCTATTTGGTTTCATTACTTGTAGACACACTATACCTCAACATGGCCTATGTTCTAATGAATGGTGCAAATTTATGAAAAGCAAGGAAAGTGGGGAAGCTTACAGACATAAAAATAACTTCCCATATGAGGTTGCAATGACCATTAAACCAACTTTTCGAGCACTGGCTTCACCAGAACTGCTAGAAAAATGTCTGCATGGCAAAATGCAGAACCCAAATGAAAGTTTTAATGCTCTTATTTGGAAGAGATGTCCCAAAGACTGTGTTTCCAATTTGGTAGTGAAGATTCCTGCTTTTGAAGCTGAAGCAGTGTTTAATGATGGGAATGTGGAAAGACTTCATATCCTCAGCAAGTTGGGCTTCATACTTGAAGTCTTCACAGAGCAGATATTACCAATCATCAATGAACAACGAATTGCGAAGGCGTGCTAGGCAAAGGACCAGAGAAGCTAAAAGAGCTGAGGTGGTGGTGGTGGTGGTGGTGGTGGTGGTGAAGACCTGGAATATGGGTATGGGCAGTTTTTGCTAAGGTATGATCAAAATTTTTTTAAATATTTCACTCAAATTTTAAAATGATTTTTCTGCAACTTGAGGTTTTCTCCTTCCAGGAACACAATCAGGAAGTACTGGAAGACCTTTGATGAAATAATTAAGTGGAACAAAATTTTAATCTAGACATTTTATCGTCATAGGGAAAATTTTTCTTTAAAAAAAGTGTTCAAATCCAAAATATCATAGCAAATAATAGAAATAATTTACCAGAATGTTAGTGCACTTAATTGTACATTTATTAGTGTAGATTTCTTTGCCATAGAAAAAAACTTGCCAAATTTGCCTGGAAATAATGAAAAAGTGTACCTTAAAGCAATAATCTAACAAAAAATTCAAAATTTTCTTTTATTGTTTTGATTTTAACTATTCTCCACATATTCAGACATCCTTTCACCACTCGTGTGGCTATAGAGTTTTAGGTTTTATACTTATCACGATTAGATTCCGATCCTCATTCATTGATCCTTATCTACATGGTGACTGAAGGCACCATTCTACCATTAAATCTTTGGCACGCCATATTCTTTACCAGCGACACTAAGCATGAAGAAGTTCCAAGCCGCCATCTCCACACAAAGGTTGGCATCTCTACACTAACCTTTGCTTCAATATTTGAGTTCAAACTTACATGCAACACCTTTAGGTGACAGTTTATCATTCTTACTACTATTTCTGTGGGTTGTTTACATATGTTCCTAATTGTTCTTGTCAATGTAAAATACTTACCACTGCATCTTATTTACTTTCATGTAATCTTTAATGTTGTATTTTATCTACATCTATATAGATGTTTCATGTTTTCTCTATGGTGCCATCATACGTTAAGCCCTATTGGTTTCCAATGATGTCACGCAGCAGGTGAAGGGTGGAACTACTTCTTTTTAATGTGTGGGTTTTTGCTGCTATTTAGCAATTACAAGTGCTCTCTTAATCACTTATGAATGCTCTGCCATTGTCTCTGCTTACCACATGATGGTATAAAAACTTCATATTTATTATGTAGATGAAGTGTGTAATTTTGACACCTGTTCCCCTCTAAAGAATATTAATGTTTAGCATTTCAGGAACTTTGACTGAGACTGATTTTTTATAAAATCGATACTGGTTATTGTTTTGATGTGATTTTTAAGTTTTTAATAAACTCTAGTGATCCAGGGTGACTAGTATAAAATAAGTAAATCAAGGGACTATTTAACTTCTGTGGCTCATTAACCTTAGCAGTAGCAATGTATTTTTTTATAACATGTACTGCCAGTTGGAGGGGGGGGGGGCTACATTATGACCACCACAAAAACAAATTTTGTTAATTGTTGTTGACTTTTTATTCACAAGATAATTTTTAGAGAGCTAAAGATATGTAAGTCTAGTCCTAAACCTGAAAATATTGAATATGTCTGTTGTGATTAGTCACATCTGCTACCAAAACCAACATTTTTCGGTCAAATTTAACTGAAAAATCTAAAACAATTATGGAATATGACAGAAGAAATCACTAAAAACAGCAAATATTACAGTTTGACTTAGCATTTAGTTATGCATTTTGGGGAGGAGGACAAACTTCAGTCTGTGGAGTGGTCACTATGCACTACAACTAAAAGTAATTATGCAGACACTCGATTAACTGTCAATGTTTCCCTTAAATAGTGGCTGCTGAATTGTAGTGTAGTCCTCAGAACAGAAATTGTTAAACTGTACTCAACAGCATAGTTGCAGGAACTATATTGAGCTGGCTGCAGACAATGAATTTCGTCCTCCGACTGCAGGGTAGGAACTGTCTGTGTGTCTGTGGCACATTATCTTTTCTGCCTGTTGAAGGATATCCATACCTGGTAGTACTAGCTAGAAATGAAGCAGTGCTCCCATTGACAACACTGTTTGGTGTCTGGCAATACAACTGATGGGTAAGAACAATGTGCTGTTGGACGTGGCACAGAAACAGAATGTAGTCCAGATGTGTGAGTGCCATCGGGAGGGTGCCAGGCAAGTGGTTGGATCTGTGTGGTGGTGATCATCGTGACACATGTTGTGCACTTCGTAAGCCATGTCACAACAGCATCCCTGCACTGGTAGGAAGGGTGGGGAGAGGGGTGGTGAAGCCAGCTGGCTTGGTTAATGTCTTACAGCCTTGCTTGCTGATCTGGGTATTTGGTGTATGCGTGCATGTATGTATGTTGCACCACATGCCACTTGGCCTCGGCACTATGGGAATCCTACATGAAACAATGGTGAACAGGTGGCAGGTTAAGAGTTAATCATGTTGCTGCCTGGGAGCTGGTCTCAGGTGTGAGGCACAATGTCCAGTTCCATCAATTTGCTGCTGACTGGATGTAGCTGGGCCCCTCTGTTCAAGGTTCTGTCAGTGGTAATTGCTGGCTGCATTGGAAGGTTTATCAGATGGCTTGCTGCCTGTAGGTCTTCTGATCCTGTAAAAGAAAATGGCACAGGTGTTACGCCTATATGCATGTGAGGGCGGTGTGGCCTGATTTGGTTTTCAGGTTGCATTGTTACTCAAATTGAACATTAAATTTTAAATACATTGCCAAACTACTCTAAGAATATGCCAGCTACCCGTGTTTTTTGACACACTTGTTCATCGAAATGAGTGCTAGATCAGTCAGTTCAAAGATAATATTTTGTTCTAAAAAATCTAATATTCGCATTAGCTGCTAATAGTTCTTGTAGTACAGGATCATACACAAACGGTTTTGTGATGATTTAATCCCATTTTCAGGTGTATACATTTACAGAAAATATAATGAGCATTACAAAGTACAATGATGGTAAAAAACAAGGCAGTTAAATCAGAAAGATAGGGAAAGAAGTGCTCACATATAGTAACTAATTTAACATTGAAAGAAACATGGTCTTCCAATGTTTAGATTGTGTTCAAAATTTTCAGAACTGCTTGAGTTGGATAAAAATAAAACATCCAAAATACTAATGGATATCAGGTGCAGCCATTGTACATGAGCCCTGGGAGCTGTGACTATAAAACTAAAGAGGAGTTCAAATAAGATCCTGGAAAAAAAGATATACATGATGAACCTGCGTTTGGATAGAAAAATATAATCACTAGTTATCACGAATGTAAAATTAGACATTTGAGCGCGCATGGAGGCTTTCAGACAGTCATTCTTCCCGTGAACCATACGCGACTGGAACAAAAAAGGGAGGTAATGACAGTGACACGTGAAGTGCCCTCCGCCACACACCGTTGGGTGGCTTACGGAGTATAAATGTAGATGTAGAGATTTCAAGAGAACCACAAAAACCACATCATGGAAACATGACTATGCATGCAGTAGGAAGGTCAGGCCATCAAACAACCCAGCTGACATAGTGTTGTTGAAACTGCCGGCATATAGTTTGCCAGAGAGAAGTAGCCAACAGGTAGTGTGGAAATGCACCACTAGAGGGAGCAATGATGGAGAAGGAAGAAGCAAGATTCGTACCAACCGAAGCCTGGGAACAGTTACAAAATGAGAGGAGAAAGACAGCAGTATAACAAATATGTAGAGAGGAATTACGGTGCACGCAGTAAGAACCGCTATGATGGAAGTACGGCACAGAAACTTCCTGTGATAAAACATAGTATAGAGAGATTACAGTGTGACCAATAAAAGTGGTTAAAATTGCGATAAAACCCATTATGGGATCATATTAAATGGAGCCAAGTGACTGCTCCATAGTCGTAAATTGTTACTAAACGTAGTTAGTGCAAAAATGTACAGTGGTGAGCTGACAAAGGAATCCAAACTGCAAGGACAAGTATGCAAAAAGAAGAAGGAAAAATGATACCTGATGAAAGAGATTACGGTGGGAAACTGAGGAAGAGGGGAGTGCACAGACAGTCAAAATTTGAGAGGAAGCCACTATGAGCCCCAATTGGCCATTCAGGATATGGTTGGGAAACAGTTTTAAGGCGTGCAAAATACCTCTGTCAGAACGTTATGGATATTACCTTCATTACCATTACATAAAATCCTTAAATTAGTGGTCGAATCAGAAATAGTATGTCCAGTTATACATAGGTCAGTGGCAAGTGCAGATTTTGGAAACATCCTATTTCCCAAAATTAGTGGGCAGGACAGTCATTACAAAAAATGGAGTAGACCTGTAGAGCGAAAATTATTAAAATTCGACTGCTCATTATGACGGAATTAGAAATCAATACCCCTCTGAATAAAAAGGCTGGGGGAATGCTTTTTGCATTTAACTGTTCACATATTTTTTTCGGAAATAGTCTCGTAGTAAGATATCCTACGGAAAGATGGTTTTCTATTAGTTTCGCTGGTGGGAGAGTAATTTGTCACTGGGCAGGAGAGAACAGGATTGATTTTCTTTTGGATGTCTTTGTTAAAATCAGAGTTGTAGCTGCTCGTATAAGCAATGTCGCTGATAGTGTTCAATTCTTGGTTAAAGGCTTCATGTGGGAGTGGAAGAGTATCAATTCTGTAAAGGAGGGACTTGACACTGGTCTCTGTATACCTGAGAGAGTGGTTGGACAGTGGATGAATCAGAATGTCTGTGGCAGATGGTTATCTGCTAATGTCAAACTTCATCTCGGCCTCTCAGGGTAATCGGTAGATCTAGATAAGGGAGTGAACCATGAGTACTGTGTTGAATCATAAACTGAATTGTAGTATGTAACTTTAGCTGATTGACAAAGATATCATAAACATTGTTTGGCCCAGTGTGTGTAGCAGGATGTCATCTATGTAGCGGTCGGTACCAGACCAGTATTTTACCGTATTTACCCGAGTGTGACACACCTCCTCCCCCCCCCCCCCCCCCCCCCCCCGCCCCCTTCTCTCTCTCTCTCTCTCTCTCTCTCTCTCTCTCTCTCTCTCTCTCTCTCTCTCTCTCTTCTTTCTTTTTCTCTTTTTTAAGGCTGCTAAAGGAAAATTGATTTTTTAACATACTCTGACTGATGAGAATTCTAAACCTTTATTGACTTAATGTATCTGCCTAAAAAGTTACCATTACACCTATTCTACCCATATGTCATTTATTGGCTTGTCTACATTTTGATAATCTAAGAAGAAATAAAATAAACAAATAGAAATTGTTTACATTAGTTTTTATCTTCACTGCCTCTTCTGTTTAGCCTGTCATCTGTGGAACCACTATTTTTAATCATCCCAACAAGGTACCTTTGAAAGTTACATCTTCTTCTATCTCTGCTGTCACAAATATTTGGCCATTTCTTCCAAATATGTTCTGGTTTTTTAACATGGAGCTGATTTCATTTCTGTACTGATGTGAGAATGTTACAATGATGTCTTTTACTTAAAAAACATGTAGTCTGCCTGCCACTCTCTCATTGGCTATGTAGAACCAGCAGCTGCTGCACCCCCTCCCCCGGGGTCATCTGTGTCGTACCTCATGGTGAACGTCGACAACATTGCTGCACAAAATGTGTAAGTACGTCACATGCCTCAGTTCACATTTTTTAGCACCTCTTACAGAAATGTATGGTGCTGTCGAGGATTTGTCCAATTTTAAAGTTAGTTTGATTCAGAGTACAAATACAGGGTTGCCACAAGTTCTGGAAATCGGGGAAATTTGAAAAACACTGGAAATATCTTATTTTTGTCTCAGTAGATGAAATGGTTTGTTTACTGAGTTGTCATGCATCGTCACTGGCTGGGCGCAGTTGAGTATGTGCATCACTTCTCTACTCCCTCATTCTTATTGATTCTCCCCTTCCTACCACTCTCCTCAGCTTGTGCTGCCACCACTTCTTTCCACTAGCCTAGCAGCTGCCAATTAGAGCAGGGAGGTGGGGGGAGTGGTTTGTTTGGATCTGATTCTCAGAGGTTGTTGACGCAGCAGGCAGAGATTGTGGTCATGTATGCATGAGTTGTCTGAGGGACCGTGTGAATGTGCATATGCTCTCGTTTTCTAACAAAGGTTTTGGCTGAAAATTTAGTTGTAAGAGTGTGATTGTCTTTTTATGTGTCTGTCTGCAACTCAGCAATCATCTTTGAGGAGTTGCTACCTATCCTCATTAGTATCGATTCTCAGAGCATTTGTGCAAGTTAAATGTTGCATGGATTAATCAGTGCAATCTCATTACATCAACATGTTGTCTGTGACATGTAAATAATGGGCCACACAAGTGGACTTCCATGACAGGCCAATACCACAGGCCAATTCTGTGGGTATCTGTAACAGATCGGGCCTGCTGATCTGAAGCCCATTTGCCACCAATGTACAAGCCCTGCCCATCAGATTTAGTCTCACCAATCTGCCTGCAGTCTGGGTCTGTTTGTGCATGACATAATGAAGGGATATTCATGTTTGATCCAAGGATCCAGGACTGCAGTGCTCCTCGGCAGACCAGAGGCAACAAGTGATGGATTTCACGAAGTAAAAGTGTCTCACTGCAAGTACATTGTACAGTGCAGCATTTTATAGAATTTTATTTATTCTAATATATTTTGGCGCTTTGAAAATAATTTGTATATCAGGAAGTATGGGCGATAAGAAGAATGTTCTGACAGTTGCTGGAGATTCTCCTCACAATGAGCCAATCATCTTCACAATCAACATCTGCAGAATGTAAACGGAATGAGGCTAACGAATCAGACCTTCCCCGCTGCACCACGGTTCCTCATGGTTTCATGTACTGAAGGCAGTCAGTCCTTTGCAATAGTTAACCTGTTTCTTATTCAGAAAGGTGTTGATGCAATTGCTGGCCCTGTGAAATCCTGCTCTCATTTACGTAATGGCACTTTGCTTTTGGAGACTACTTCTGATTCTGAAGCACAACTACTGCTTGTTGCTTTGCATCTCCACGACTATCCTGTTCATGTCGAGGCCTATACTACTCTGAATTATTCCTGTGGTTATTTACACTAGGCTGATAGACAGAGGGTGAAATCCAAACCTACTTCTCTGATCGGGGTGTCATTCCATCCATTGGGAGATGAAAAAGGTATATGCCTCCTTAGTGCCCACATGCACCCTTTTTATCACCTTTGATAGAGTGGTGCTTTGGTCCAAGATCAAAGCAGGCTATGAAGTTTTCTCAGTCCAACCGTACATTCTGAACACAATGCGCTGCTACCAGTGTCATTGTTTCAACCATACTAGAATGTCTTGTTGACACCAGGCCCAATGAGTAGGGATGGACATGAGGGTGATTGTCCGTCTCCTCCTCCCTGCTGTATCAACTGCAATGGCGACCATGCTGCCTTCTCTCAAGATTGTCCCACGTATTTCGATGAGCAGGCTGTCCAGGAGATCTGGGTAAAGGAAAAGGTTCCTTACCTGGTTGCTCGCAAGTTATTGGCTAGTCGCAAACCCTGCATTTGACCTTCTGGCACTTATAGTACTGTTATTGCTACATCTCCCTCCATGAAGGACATGGCTATGCAGATATGCTACCTCAGATTCAGCTCTGAGATTGTGAAATCGCCCAGTGTTATGGTAGCATTGCAGTCACCTTGTCCATCTGTGCAACAAATCATCAAACTCTAACCTCACGGGGCAAAATCACCAGCTACACAACCAGCAGGCCAGAAAGAACAGAAGGAATACTCCTGTTAAAACTTCCTATGTCCCTCCAGCCAACCAACATTTGAGTCTTCCTCTGCTAACCAGAAAGGCTCGAAGTCGTACAAAGGCAAATGGTCTTCTCCTTCAGACTCAAAGATCCTCTTTGAAGGTGTCGCCATGTGATACCTTTGCCCGACCAGTCCCGTGTCTCTGGTTTTTCTGCTGTCTGCCTGAGGAGTCCAATGCAGAAGAAAGCCAATGCTTCTGTGGACCTCATGGAACAGGATCCTTCTCCTTATGTGCCTTGTAGCAGCGAGTCTTTGCAGGCTGGCACTCGGCAGCCACCGAGGTGACACCCCTTCATTTTTTCCTCATCATGACTTTCCTCCAATGGAATTTTTGTAGCCTTCGATCAGACAGAGGGTTTTCAGCCGCTTTTAGAATATTAGCGTCCACATTTACTCTGCCTTCAAGAAACAAAATTGCGTCCTCACGACTGCTTTGAGCTTTAACATTTTTTTGTTATCCGTTTTGACCATCCACCAGGTCGGCATTCCGTCTCATGGGGGAGTAATGCTGCTCATATGGGATGATGATCATAGTCAACCCGTCTCCCTGACCACCCATCTTCAAGCTGTTGCAGTTCGCATTTCCTCCTTCCTCACTCGACCTTTTCCTTGTGTACCATTTACTTCCCTCCTCATTCATTGTCACCAGGGCCAACTTCCTCCAGCTTACTGGGCAGATATCTCGCCCATTTCCGCTGCTCAGTGACTTTAATGCGCACCATCCCATTTGGAGTTCACCCAGAACCTGTCAGAGAGGTGCCCTCTTGGCTGAACTTCTTAATCAACTTAACCTTTTCTGCCTTAACACAGGAGCACCCACATTCCTGTGTGACTGCTTGCACACCTAGTCCCATGTGGACCTAACCTTCTCCACTACCCATCTTGCCCATTATCTCGAGTGGTCCGTTCTTTCTGACACCTACTCAAGTGACCAATTCCCGTGTGCTATCTGTTTGCTGACACCTACCCCACCTACGTGCACACTCAAATGGCAGCTTACTAAGCCCGACTGGAGGCTTCACTCCTCCCTGACGACCTCTGACAAACACGATTTCCCCAGTTGTAATATCTTAAAAACGTTATCCTTAGCGCCATAGAATGTTCCATTCCTCACACTTTGTCTATACTACACAATGTACGGGTCAGTTGGTGGACTGAGGCATGCCGCGATGCAATTTGCGTGCAGAGACGTTAGCCTACGATGGCAAACTGCATTCATTATAAACAGATTGGTACACAGTGCCGTCGCGTTCTTTGGGATAGCAAAAAGCTAACTGAATTTCATCCACTAGTTCTTTAACAGTCCCCACCCCCTCTTTCATCATGTGGGCCAACCTCAGACAGCTCTGTGGGACCAATATCCATTCCCGAATTTCCAGCCTGACAGTAGGAGACGATGTTATCGTAGACCCTATTGCTACATTGAACACCTTGGGCTGCCATTTTGCGGAAATTTTGAGCTCCTCCCATCATCATCCTGCCCTTCCTCCACTATAAACGAATGAAGACAGCTCAGGCGATACCCTTCCCTTCTCAGAATCATGAGTGTTAGAATGCTGCCTTTACTATTAGGGAGCTAAATCATGCTCTCACCTCACCCTGATCCTCTGCCCCGGGGCCAGACAATGTTAACATTCAGATGTTGCAGCACCTTTCTCTTGTGTGCAAGCACTTTCTCCTTTATACATTCATCTGCATCTGGGCAGAGGGCCCGTTTCCCAGACACTGGGGTGAAGCCACTGTCATACCCATACCTAAGCCCGATAAGGACAAACACTTTCATTCTAGCTACTGCCCCCTCTCTCTCACCAGCTGTGTTTGCAGGGTGTTGGAACATATAATTCATGCCCAGTTGGTATGGTGGCTAGAGTTTCGCAATTTAATAACCACTGCACAGTGTGGATTTCGAGCACACTATTCTACAATTCACTATTTTGTCACTGTCCACCTATGTCATGAATGGTTTTCTGCTGAAATCCCAGGTTGTGACCTTGTTTTTCGATTTGGAGAAAGTCTATGACACCTGCTGGAGGACTAGTATCCTCCGTACTCTCTACATGTGGGGCTTCCTTGGCCACCTGCTCTGTTTCATTGAGGTATTTTAAAAGGGCTGAGTTTTCAAGGTGTGTGTGGATACTGCCGTGTCGGACACCTTTATCCAGGAAAACAGCGTACCTCAGGGTTCTGTCCTGAGTGTGATCCTCTTTGCTATCGCCACTAACCTTATAATGGCCTGTCTTTTACTTGGCATCTTTGGCTCCCTTTTTGTTGACAATTTTTCAATCTATTGCAGTTCTTCATGGACCTGTCTAATTGAGTGGCGTCTTTAGTGATGTCTCAATCGTCTGCACTCGTGGAGCGTCAACAAAGGCTTTCGTTTTTCCACTGACAAAATCATTTGTATGAATTTCTGGTGGTCCAGTTGGTTTTTCCCACCATATTTACATCTCGGGCCCGTTGCTCTTCCATTCATTCAAACTATGAAATTCCTGTCGAGCAAGAGCCCCAGGAAATTATCTCGGTCATCCTACATGTCTTTCTCGGCAGCCTGCTGTACGCTGTCTCTCAATGTCCAACGCATCCTCAATGGTACTTCCTGGGGTACAGATCGAACCACTCTCCTTAGTTTTACTGTTTCCTTGTCCGTTCGAACCTAGACTGCATTGTTGATGCATCTGCACATCCGTCTCAGTACTATCCACCATTGTGGCATCTGTTTGGCCACTGGCGCCTATTACACTACTAGCTTGGTTGAGTGTCCGTATGCAGGAGCTGCCGAACTACCACTTTCCTACCGCCCTGACTTTCTCCTCAGCAGATACGCGTGCCATTTGTCTGCCATATGTGGCCATCCATCCCATGCTGCCTTCGATGACTCCTTTGTCAGTATGGGCACATCCCTATTCTGTTACATCCTGGAGTTCGCTTTTGGCTCTTGCTCTGGCAGATTAACTTCAAGCTCCCTGCAGCTTTCCCGGTGGGTATGAACCTTTCATCACCTTTGCTTCATGTGGCAGTCCATGTTGGCGTAGGCCTACATTTGCGTCGACGCTACACCAGACTTACTATGTAGTGTTCAGTTTCATGACCTTCACATGGAACTGCATGATAGTACCTTTGTGTACACTGATGGCTCTCAGACTGACTATGGTGTCGGCTGTGCCTTCATCATTGGAGTCAGTATTTTTCGGTATTGGCTTCCGGCACACTACTCAGTATTTACAGCAGAGTTCTTCGCCCTGTATCAAGCCACAGAGTACGTCCAGCAACACAGTGTTCTCAATTGTCAGGCTGTATACGACCTGGGACAACAGGGAAATTCGGGAAAAATTCTGGAATTTTTTCATCCGAGAGAAAGGCAGGGAAAACCCCGGAATTTTTCGGAATTCCGGGAACTTTTCATTGTTTTAGCTTTAAGTTAAATTTTTGAAATTTTGACTGGTAAGAACTGATCCTCCAGCAAAGAATCTTACTGTATCCTGCTACTGGAGAGTGATACTGCAGCAATAAAATATAAATGAGAGGGAAAAAATAAAGCTTTGGTGGCAAAGGAAATTCGCCATTTACAATAACAAAACACCATGCACGCACAAGCGTCTGCAAACAGCAAAAATATGTCGAAGGCCTTAGGGCGAAACTATGTAATACTTCGTAACAATAAACTGCTTTCTATGAGCGTGATGTAACAACTGTTTACACAGGTTCTTAGGTTCACCACCGGACTCAAGTGCAGTTGACTCGCATATGAGCAGTACCTTCTCCCGCTTCCCGCTACTTGAAGTGTAGCTATTGGCAGTAGCAGCAAGCAATCAGATGCTAACAAGAAAAATTATTCTCACGCGCACTAGCTGCTAGACTCGCGCATGCGTAGTGTTGTTGTGGGGAGGGGGTTAGTCGTCACCGGACCCTTATTTGCGTTAAGTGATTTCACAGCCTCCTCTTCATTTACAGCTCTCACATCCAATGAAAACAAAATGCATTTCTGTGGCCGGGAGCTATCAAGTAATTTATGATACATTCACATAATTATGGAGGGCCAAAATATATTATTAGTTTCAGTTTTCTGATTTTATTTTATTTTGAAGTTATTAGCAGTCAAGCATTAGTCGGCTTGCAGAACAATGAAGCTATTTTTGTCAGTTTGCTAAAGAAATTTGGCTTTATTAATTTTTCCCCTGAGGCAATCAATTTATTTTAAACTAAGTATTTCGTTCCACAGTTTTGGCTATTTCCAACTGTTTGTTGAATTTCAAGTGCATGTTTTCAGCTTCTGCCATTATGCTATAATTAAGAACTGAATATGAGATAGTACAGTACTGGTACTCCAAGAAAATTTACATTTCAAAAACCTCACTGAATAGCTTAATATCAGATTGGACCTACTTTATTGTGAATCTGGAAAAGTAACAATGTGCACTTCAAGCCGAATTTTGCGTTTTGGTGTGGTTTACAAAATTCCGATGCTCTTGGAGTATCCTCTGATGTCCTGTTTCTTTTATGGCGTAATGTAAGCTCTCTTAGTGCTTACATAAGAACATGTGGACTTCCTACACCACTGCAGCTGCACACGCACAATAATGCCTGCTTTCTGGTGCTCTCTGGCAACTGCTAAATCAAACCTATTTCTACCAGTCTTGGGGTAGTATTGCGAATGGTGGTTCTAAAAGCGTTACTTTCAAAGTAAATTTCTTTTCACGCAAGATGAATTATGGTACGTGTGAGAAAGTGGGATGAATTTCTAAATCACAGAGCGTTTAGAACTGAACACTTTGAGGACCAGCCACTTACAAGAATTTCGAGTCCAGAAGACCAGACATTTGTGTCATAATTTTAAATTTACTGGCACATTTGTGTGATGTATCTTAAAGTATAACACACGCAAAAACAGATTGGTATTACTTGTGAAATCTTATCTTTTCTTGTAGCTATGCTATGTATATTAATGTAAACCATTAAGTTTTCCTCTTCGTGTGTTGGCACTACATAACAGTGATCTTGTTATTGGCTGAATATAACACATGTCCTATGCTTTGAATATCTGCTGTCATTGGCTGGCGAGATCACTTGGCATGACTAGCTTACAAAAGGACATCGCAATCTCGATTTCAACGCTCTGGAAAGTAACGTGCTGTTTGGTGCAGTTTGAATTTGTACTTATGTAATATGAAAGTATGCAGCATATATGTTGCTGCACATCAGAGGTCTTTCCAAAACTTCTTTTTTTTTTTCCATCAAAAGACTTTCCAAAGCTTGTCTGGGCCCCCCGCCCCCCCCTCCTTTTTATATATATATATATATATATATATATACACACACACACACTGTTGATGTTCCCGTTTGCATTTGCCGTCTGAGTTATTGGCAGTTTCAGTGAATGACGCATACGCTGTGGACCACATTTTACTTTTATCCATTGTAGCAATGTGGTGAAGACCATTTAATTTTTAGTTCTTGACCTCCACTTCTCTTTTGCATATTTTATAGACCATTCTCCACATCCCTGTTTGTACCTGTCGTATCTTTCATCATTGGGGATTGACATGTAGTCATTTTTAACTCCTCTCTTTTTCTTCATGTTTCACACTTTTGACATGGGTTCGTATGACCCTCGTTAGTTTTGCACCATAAAACAAAATTGGGGGAGAAATATGGAAGTCCTTACTTTTTTACTTACCCTTCGAGATATCACAGTTTGTCAGGGAAAATGCTAAAACTTCTCTGGAAATACCAAGCAATTCAACTTGTGGCAACTTTGAAATAGATTCAGGCAGATTGCAGTTTAAACGCGGTAGATGTTGGTAAAAAGGCAAAGTATGGAGTATAAATTCCCATGGTTGGCAACAAGACAAAATTTGCCGCATGCTCACTACTCCCCTCCCCACACTCAGTGTCAACTACGCTTGTGTCAATGTTCCATTCCAAGCTTTCTGTTGTGCTATGCTCGAGCAACAGTGAAACACGGATAGCTATGTCTTTTAATATGTTGATGTGTGAAAACAGCAACTAATACGTAAATAAAACATAACAACATGATTCAGTCCAATTCTTGAACTTCCACTCATCCCATGGTCTAGTGCTGTCTGCTGGTACCATCTCCACAACATGTCTTTCCATTATAATTCTTATAACAGTTGCAGTCAGTTTAATGTGATTTGTTTCATTAGTTAGACATTTAACTCTGGATTAATTTTCTTTCTCGTTCCATGTGGATGTCACCATTTTGTTGTAAAGCTGATTAAAAGCTGGTAATGGTAGCAGGCGCTATGTGGTGTGGATTGGGTGGTTTTTTAGGTTAGAGGGTCTCTGGAAAACACAAGAAGGGCTTCAGCCACAAAGGGTGCAGGCCGAACACAGGAAGAACGTAGATACAGCAACCATTGCTATAACAGTTGTAAAGTGTCGTAGCTGTGTTGGGAAAGTACCAGAGCTCCAAGTGCTAATAGAAAGCACTGATGCTCAAATTGATACAGCCACTGAAAGCTGGCTACAGCTGGATACAAGATCAGCCGAAATTTTTGTGAAGAACCTAACGGTGTTCCGAAGGGATAGGCTAAACACGGTTGGCGGTGGCGTGTTTTGCTGTTAGTAGTAGTTTATCTTGTTGCAAAATTGAAGGAGATAGTATGTGAGTTAGTATGGGCAGAGGTCATTGTTGGCAGCCGGAATAAAATAATAATTGAATCATTTTACCAACCTCTCAATTCAGATGGTACAGTTGCTGAAAGGCTCAAAGAAAACTTTAGTTTGATTTCAAACATGTACCCGACTCATACGATAAGAGTTGGTGGCGACTTTAATTTACCCTCGATATGTTGGCGAAAATTCATGTTTAATTCCAGAGGCATGCATAAAATATCATCCGAAATTGAGCTAAATGCATTCTCTGAAAATTATTTCGAGCAGTTAGTTCATGAGTCCACGCGAATAGTAAACGGTTGTGAAAACACACTTGACATCTTAGCACAAATAATCCTGAGTTAATAACAAGCGTTAAAAACGATACTGGGATTAGTGAACACACGATTGTTGTAGCAAGATTGAATATTGTAACCCCCAAATCCTCCTAAAATAAACAAAAAATATACATATTCAAAACAGCAGATAAAAATTCCTGTGACATGTTCCTGAGAGACTATGTCCACTGATTCAAAATTAATAATATAAGTGTAGACTAAATGTTCTTGAATTCAAAGAAATAGTATCGGCAGCAATTGAGAGATTTATACCAAATAAATTAATAAACGACGGAGCTAATCCTCCTTGGTACACAAAACGGGTTAGGACAGTGTTGCAGAAACAATGAAACAAATATGCCAAACTTAAACAGACGCAAAATCCCCAAGACTGGCGATCTTTTACGGAAGCTCGAAATTTAGCGTGGACTTCAATGCGAAATGATTATAACAGTTTCCGCAACGAAACTGTCTCATAACCTGGCAGTATGTTAGCGGCAAGAAACTATCATTTCCTTCTCATCATGATAGCAATGGAGATACTATCGAAGACAGTGCTGCCAAAGCAGATTTACTAAATACAGCCTTCCAAAATACCTTCATGAAAGAAGACGAAGTAAATATTCCAGAATTCGAATTGAGTAACTTAGAAGTAAATATCCTCAGAGTAGTAAAGCAACTTAAATCACTTAATAAAAGCAAGTCTTCTGGTCCAGACTGTATACTAATTAGGTTCCTTTTGGAGAATGCGGATCCATTAGCTCCATACTTACGTCATATAAAACCGTTCGCTCGACGAAAGATCCATACTCAAAGACTGGAGAGTTGCACAGACCGCACCAATATTCAAGAAAGGTAGTACGAGTAATCCACTAAATTACTGGCCCAAATCGTTAACATCGATATGCAGCAGGATTTTGGAACACACATTGTTTTCAAACATTATGAATTACCTCGAAGAAAACGGTCTATTGACACACAGTCAACATGGGTTTAGAAAACATTGTTACTGTGAAACACAACTAGCTCCTTATTCACGTGAAATGTTAAGTGCTATTGACAATGGATTTCAGATCAATTCCATATTTCTGGATGGGGCTTTTGACAAGATACCACGCTAGCGGCTTGTGGTGAAATTGCGTGCTCATGGAATATCGTCTCGGTTACTTGAGTGGATTTGTGATTTCCTGTCATAGAGGTCACAGTTCATAGTAATTGACGGAAAGTCATGGAGTAAAACAGAAGTGATTTCTGACGTTTCCCAAGTTGTGTTACAGGCCCTTTGCTGTTCCTTACCTATACAAATGATTTGGGAGGCAATCTGAGCAGCCGTCCTAGGTTGTTTGCAGATGACGCTGTTGTTTATCAACTAATAAAGTCATCAGAAGATAAAAACAAATTGCAAAACGATTTAGAAAAGATATCTGACTGGTGTGAAAATTGGCAATTGACCCTAAATAACAAAAAGTGTGAGGTCATCCACATGAGTGCTAAAAGGAATTCGGTTACTCGATAAATCAAATCTAAAGGCCATAAATTCAACTAAATACCTAGATATTACAATTACGAACAACTTAAATTGGAAGGAACACACAGAAAATGTTGTGGGAAAGCTAACCAAAGACTGCATTTTATTGGCAGGACACTTAGAAAATGTAACAGATCTACGAAGGAGACTGTCTACACTATGCTTGTCCATCCTCTTTTTAGAATACTGCTCGGTGTGGGGTCCTTACCAGATAGGACTGACGGAGTACATCGAAAAAGTTCAATGAACGGCAGCATGTTTTGTATTACCACAAAATATGGGGGAGAGTGGCACAGAAATGATACAAGATTTGGGCTGGACATCATCAAAAGAAAGGCGTTTTTCGTTGTGACGGAATCTTCTCACGAAATTTCAATTACCATCTTTGTCCTCAGAACACGAAAATATTGTGACTCCAACCTACATAGGGAGAAAAGATCACCACGATAAAATGAGGGAAATAGCTTGTACGGGAAGATACAGGTGTTCATTCTTTCTGCGTGCTATACGAGATTACAATAATATAAAACTGTGAAGGTGGTTCGATGAACCCTCTACCAGGCACTTGAATGTGGTTTGCAGAGTATCTGTGTAGGTTTAGATGTTTCGCCCTAGTATTCTAATACATGAACAGCTCTGAATTTTCACATGCAACACACTTCATAAAGCATCAGTTTTTCAACCAAATGATATACTGACTTTGGTTCAGAATCAGACACTGTTTCTGAAGGACAAGATTTTTTACTATGACTGTTAACTTTATTTAAATAGGAGCAAAAATGTACGTACACGGTATCCATATACATACGAGAACTTGTATTGCACACACATTTAAGTACAATAAAAGTTTGTGATTTGAAATAATTTAATTCTATTTCCTCTTTTTCCACAAAATTGTCAATTTTGTAAGCAGAGCACTATAGTGTTTCACAGCATTTAGGAAAACGAAATTTTGTATTCAAAGACTTTGTATTGGTAATTTACAACGTGCAAGTTTCCAGGTTTATCCTACAATTACTACCGGAGATATAAAAAGCAAAATTTCACGTTTCTTGAGCTCTACAGTTTTCGATAAAATACCTAACCTAATAACAGAAGAATAAATAGTGCTGCACAGCAATTAGTGCAAAGAACATGAAAGTTGTGAAGAAAGAAGTTCGTAGTGTGAAAATTTGCAAGTGTTTTTATAAGTGAGGTTATACTCAGACCTCAACCATGTGACCAGATGAGGAAATGCGTATGCCCACCAAAAGCTCTAACAAATGTAAGTAATAATTTACTTACGTCAAAAGATGTGAACTGTCTTGTCTACAAATGTCACACACACACACACACACACACACACACACACACACACACACACACACACACAGAGACAGACAGACAGACAGAGAGAGAGAGAGAGAGAGAGAGAAGGGGGGAGGGGGATAAAGTAAGTGATAAGTCATGAAATTAAGATCATGAATCTCTTTTCGCATTATATTACTACATATTAGGTCTAGAGGTAGTAGGAAATAGGGGAGTCCATTTGTTTGTTGTTTCATTTTTGTGTAATACTTGTCCCATGTGGTAGTAAAACCAATATTCAATGGTTTCTAATGACAGTCTGCATACATTGACCATAAAACATAATTTTTGTGTGTAAAATGATATTGTGTTACATAAATTTGTTTACAGGTCATAAAATATTTTCTGTTTATAGGTCTTTCAGTCTTAAGGTCAATGGGCTTGATGGCAAAAATTATATACTGAATATATGCAACTTGCTAGAGAAGATAATTGTTGCAAAGTGTTACTGGAAAAAGAAGGGAGGTAAGTATTTTATTATATACTGTTTCATTAGAAATAAAATTTTGTTCACTTACTTTACTTCTGTTCACTTTTTTTTCAGATACTTTGATTGTTTTCTTGGCCAAAAAGTCTCCAGGGGCAAACTGGTCACATATGACATCAGTAGAGAAGAAAGCAAGTGAGCCGAAGGTTCCAAAACTAAACCATTCTGATGACCCAAGTGCTGGGCTGATGGATATGATGAAACAGATGTATCAAGAAGGTGATGATGAGATGAAGAGAACCATTGCCAAAGCCTGGGCAGAATCTCGTGACAAACAGTTTCCTCATTAAGTCACAGCTGTCGCAAACTCTTAAATAAGTATCAGTTTTGTTAAAGCTGTTCTCTGAACATCATGTGCAGAACCTAAGGACAGATAATACAAATTTTTGTGCATTGCAGTGTTGTGCCAGTAGAGAGATTGGGATCAGTCATTAAACAAAGAATAAATTGATACTTCATGACTAAACTGATTTGGTATGCAGTCTTTGACTAAACCATAATGAATCAGAATTGGTAATAGGCTGCAGCACAAGGAATCAGTTATTTGTGATAGTGTCCTGTATCTTGTGTTGATAGTTGAAAGTTGTCGTATGTATGTGTGTATTATGTTACATGTTGTATTTGAATATATAGCATCGTTTTGTCAGATTGTTTAGCTATATTGTGTTAAATAATGATTTTTCAGTATTCACACAGTGGAAATAATGAACTTCCGCTAAATTAGTGAGGAGAGGCAACACGATTGTTAAAAAATTGATTTAGTTCTTCTCGTAAGTTGTCCAAAGCGATGCAATTAAAAAAAAATATTTGTAGGGTTCTGTAGTTATGCACGGTATAAACATGAACTCTGATACCAATTTTGGAGGTTGTTCAGAGATATTTTCAGAGTCTTTTGGTATGAGGGACCCACAGTATCCAGTTGCTCATCTGAGAGTAAAAATTTAATTACCATTTATTTGTATAGGTACCGTAGTTACCTTGGCTTCTGTGAAAATGGCTTCACAACAAAAGCACTTGTAATATGGAATCACCTAAGTGGAACAACCTAGTTTCTCATAAGTGCTTATGTACTGATACAAAAGTACTGTGATGGGGTTGCTGGTGCTTTCACTGAATCCATGCTGCTGTGTCTCACTGTTAATGTAAAACTATCGTTTGGTGGGGAGGGGAGGGGTGATAGAGAGGGGGGGGGGGAAGAGGGAGGGGGGAATGCAAGCATGAGGGTAGAGAGTTAAATGGGTACTACTATTAACAACAACAAGTAAGTAAATTGAACAAGCTTTTTTTCAAAACAAGGCACACAGCATATAAGCAGACATTGACGCTGTTATGGGAACAGTGAAACCCCACTTTTACCCTTTTTGAGGGACCTTAAAAAATGGTTTAAAATGCAGGAAAATGTAAAATGCGGGGAAATAATGTTTTAAGCCGTAAAAGTTACGTATAGCATAACCCCTTGCAATTTTGCACTTAATGTATGTGCACTTAATGTATGTGCACTTAATGTATGTGCACTTAATGTATGTGCACTTAATGTATGTGCATCAAAATACTTTAGTCAGGGAATTTATTTAATAATAAATAAGGTTTGTTAGCTAATAAAAACTCCTGTTATAACAGGAACTGATAACTGGGAAGAAGAAAAATTTTATTCAATTTCATACGTCATAATCAATGTTTCTGAATGCCTGCAGCTGTCATTACTTAACCTAGTTAGTCCCATCAGCCACCACGCAGAGTAGAGTTTGGCAGCGGCAGGAGATATGGCACAAATTGTTCTAACATGCACATGCTTACCAGTTAAAATTTGCTTAGTAGAGCATCCTGATGTCAAGAAATGTAACAACATAATGAAAAAACTTCCTGGCAGATTAAAACTGTGTGCTGGACTGAGACTCGAACTCGGGACCTTTGCCTTTCGCGGGCAGGTGCTCTACCAACTGAGATAACCGAGCGCAACTCACGTCCCGTCCTCACAGCTTTACTGCAGAATGAAAATCTCATTCTGGAAACATCCCTTAGGCTGTGGCTAAGCCATGTCTCCGCAATATCCTTTCTTTCAGGAGCACTAGTTTTGCAAACAGAAGAGCTTCTGTAAAGTTTGGAAGGTAGGAGACGAGGTACTGTTGGAAGGAAAGCTGTGAGGATGGGGTGTGAGTCGTGCTTGGGTAGCTCAGTTGATAAGAGCACTTGCCTGCGAAAGGCAAAGGTACCGAGTTCAAGTCTCGGTCCGGTACACAGTTTTAATCTGCCAGGAAGTTGCACATCTCCGCTGCAGAGTGAAAATCTCATTCTGGTAATCACATAATGTTTGTGAACACTACTTGACTGCCAACATGATGCCAATGTCATTTTACGTCAGTTTTTTCTCCACGAAAGTTTTTCATAAAGCGTAAATCATGGGGAAAATATAAATATGTTGACACACAATGGGTGCGAATTAACATTGTGGACTTACGAAATTTGATGGGAGCAATACAAAACTGTTGTAAACAGCAGGAAACCATTAATTCCGGGAACGTAAAAGCGGGGTTACACTTTTTTGAGCTCAATGCAGATACAAAGATAAAGAAAAGTACAAAATAAAAAATTGCAAATACTTCATGATGAACTGCTGGGAGACTACTGGTCTTGTGTACCAAATTACTCAAAGTATTTCTCAGAGAGCTGAAACATTTTGTTGGACTCTGCATACAGTGTCTGTACATAGTAATAAGTACCCAAGAACAGGAAAAAGTTGCTTCTCAAATCGGAATGCATGGTTTACATACTACAAAAAATGTTGTGTGATTGGCACAATGCTTGTGTAAATTGATTCTTTTTTGTGAAAGTATATTTTGATAGAAGTGAAGCATTTGTTCTTTATGACGTAACTACCACTTTCCTATTTTTAGTAGGTTTCATTATGACTGTTGACGTACATACCACTGGGTGAATTTCCTTATAGTACTGTTTTTCCTTGTTGTGCTTGTTTTTTTTAGTAAACATTTAAAGGATCAGCTGAATTGTACATGTATTTACAGTATTTACCATCTTTTTAAATTTACCTTACTAGAAACTGTTAATGAAATATGCTGTAATATGATACTACTCTGCAGTTGAAACATAAGATAGTCCAAAAACTTGTAGATTACATTAATTCTTGAATTTAGTGTTCACATATAATCATTAGTAGTCTATCATGTATTGAACTGTTGGAAATAAACTGATAATTTTAATGGTTTCTCATATCTTGGAAGAAAGAACAGTATTAACATGGTAGTTGCTCACAGCAATAGTGTATAAGCATCCTATATAAATCTGTTGATAATTTATCTAGATCATTATGTTAATGTTTTAAACATGTGTGCAGTTAATTTGTAGCTCAATGTTTATAAGCTGTTAGAAATATGTTGGGTTGTCTTACTTTCTGCCTTCAAATTATGTTATGAGATGTGGAAAGATAACCATGCAATGTGTAGCAGAGGCCCAGGGTAGAGATGGGTGTGGGACACAAACTACCAGTGATGAGGCCAGGGAAATTCCATGACAGAAGGTGGACCCTCCCACATTTGGCATTCAGGGGAGCTAGTGTTGGATTGGATATGGGAAGGAGATCCAGACGGTAAGGGTTGTGAAACGTTGAAGTTAGGCTTCTTCATAATCCCTTCTGTTACGTCATCTGACAGCATTGTTAGAGTCTAGCCAATAAAGTTGTAGGAATATGTGACACGGTGCCACAAATCCCAGTAGTATGAGGGCTATTCAGAAAGTACGGAACATTTCCGTCTGACATAGCCAGGCGTGCACCGATCGCTTATATTTTGGTATGTGTGTGCTTGGCAGCTCAGTCGGCATCCATCCGTGACAGTGGGAACATTACTGCATGTCTGGTTTTTTCGACATTCGAACTTGAAATGTGCGGTGCAATCGAAAATCCCACCAGTTGTGAGGTGTGGTCTGTGATTTGGTTTTTGTTGGCAATAAACCTATAGAAATTTATCGTGAACCGTGCGAAGTGTACGGAAACAACGTAATGAGTGAATGTTCTGTCTGGAAATGGTGCATTTGGCTTAAAAATGGCCAAACCAATGTTCATGACAAGAGAGAAGAGTGGATGCCCGAGCATTTTGACTGACGATTTTGTCGCTAAAGTTGCTGAAAAGATTTGTGAAAAGCGTTGCTTCACAATATCAGAGCTTTCACTTTCTTTTCCACAGGTTTCACAGTCTTCGTTGTTTCAAATTGTCACCAGGGTGTATACGACCCAGGAGATCCGGGAAACACCCAGGAATTTTTTTAGAATCCCGAGAATTTTTTGTTGTTTTAGTTACCAGTTATTTTTTTGTGATTTTGACTGGTAAGAACCAATACTCTAACGAAGGATATTACTGTATCCCGCTTCTGCAGAATAATGCTGCAGAAAAAAAACATGAACGACAGAAAAAAAAGAAAAGAAAACTTACGTCGCAAAGGAAATGCACCATATATAACAACAAAACAGTGCCCATACAAGCGTCTGCCAACCAAAGTGTGTCAAAGGGTTTAGGAAGAATACACAGTGCTTCCTAACAACAAATTGCTTCTGATGAGCGTGACATGACAGCTGTTTACATTTGATTCATTTGAGCAGTTGTGGGCGGGCTCTTGCGCATGCACAGTTGAGTCGCGTCTGAGTAGTACCTTCTCCCGCTTCTGGCTACAGATGTGTGGCTGTGCGCCACTATCTAAATTGCTCCAGTTTGGAAATATCGTATATCCATGGCTGATACTCAGAGAAGTCTGAGTTGTAGTGGAGAGGTGGGTAGTCTCCACGTGACCTGTGTTTACGTTTAGTGATTTTGCAGTTTCCTCTTCGTTTATTGCTCTCACATTAAATGAAAACAAAATGGATTTCTGTGGACGGGAGCTACCAAATGAATTAAAATACGTTCGCATAATTACGGAAGGCTCAAATATGTTGTTAGTTTCAGGTTTTATTTCCACCTTTCTGACAGTCGAGCATTAATCGCCTTGCAGAACAATGAAGTTATTTTTGTCGGTTTGCTAAAGAGATTTGGCTTTTATTAATATTTTGCGCTGAGGCAGTCAATTTATTTGAAACGAAGTGTTTAATTTCGCACTGTTGGCTAGTTTCAACTGTTCACTGCATTTCAAGTGCACGTTTTCCATCTTCTAGCTCGTATGGCATTATGCCATAATAAAGAACCAAACATGAGATAATACAGTACTGGTACTTGAGAAAATTTACATCCGAACCTGGACATACGATTGGGCATTTTAAGCCGAATTATGCATTTTAGTATATAGTTCCCGAAATTCAGACGCTCCTGAAGTATTCTTTGCTGTCTTGGTTCTTTTATGACATAATGCAAGATCTTTTAATATTTTACACATACGAACATGCGGGCTTCCTGCATTATTGTAGCTGCACAGGCGCAGTGACGCCTGTTATCTGGCGCTCTCTGGCAACTGCAGAAATGAACCAATTTCTAATAGATCATGGGAAATTATTGCGAATGGTTGTTTGAAAAGTGTTACTTTCAAAGTAAATTTCCTTTTACGCAAGATCAACTATGTACGATGAATTTCTTAAATCACGGAGCGTTTGACTCTCATTTAAAAATCAACTCTTTGAGGACTACCATCTAGAAGAATTTCGAGCTCAGAAGATCAGACATTTACGTCGTTATTAAAAATTTTACTGGCACTTTTGTGTGTTGTATCTTAAAGTGTAACAAGCGCAAAATGATCAGCATTATATGTGGAAGCTTAGCTTCTCTTGCAGCTTAATAATCTTCGAGAAAATATTATTTGTGAAAGCTTTGTTTTTCTTCTAGTAAAATTATGTATATTAATTTAAACCATTAACTTTTCTTTTTGTGTGTTCGCACTACTTAAGGGTGATCTTGCTATTGGTAGACTACACTAAGTGACTTGTGCTGTCATCAGCTGCCGAGATCATGTGACATGAGCTATGGCTTACAAACGTGCGTCGCAATCTCTATTTCATTGCTTCGGAAAGTAACATGCAGTGTTTTGTGGAATTCGAATTTATGCCTCCGTAGAACGAAGAAATGCAGCGTACATGTTGCTGCACATCAAAGATCTTTCCAAAACATGTTTTTTCCCCCCTGGGTTTCGTGTTCTAAAGTGCCGGCAAATTCTACGTCTGTATAGAAAACCATAAACATTCTAAGGATTGATAAGTTTTACAGTGCCGAGGAAAAGTATACTGTCATTTAACACGGAAAAAGTGTATTTTAATCCGGGAGAAAGTGTATTTTCAACCGGGAAATCCAGGAAAAATCCGGGAATTTTTTTTCCTTGTCCACGTATACACCCTGGTCACTCAAAAGCTAGGCTACCACAAATTTTGTGCACGATTGGTGCCCAAAATGCTTACAGAGCACCATAAAGAACTACGAATAGGGGCAATGTTGACATTTCAGGAGGCCTGCCACAAATATGGTGATGCATTACTGGATTGAAATCATAACTGGTGACGAGATTTGGGTGAAACAAGTCAATTGAGAGACAAAATTACAGTCCATGGAGTGGGGGCACACAAGTTACCCCCCCCCCCCCCCCTGCTCCCCAAAAACCAAGAAAATGTTTGCAAACCTTGTCAGTAAAGAAGCTGACGGCAACAGTGTTTTGGGATAGACATGGAGCAACCATAAATTCTGCCCGGTACTGTCAAACTTTGCACAGCCTTAGAAGAGTGCCGGCCGGACTGGCAGAGTGGTTCTAGGGTCTACAGTCTGGAACCGCGCGACCGCTACGGTCGCAGGTTCTGATCCTGCCTCGGGCATGGATGTGTGTGATGTCCTTAGGTTAGTTAGGTTTAAGTAGTTCTAAGTTCTAGGGGACTGATGACCTCAGAAGTTAAGTCCCATAGTGCTCAGAACCATTTGAACCATAGAAGAGCAGTTCAAAACAAATGCCGAGGAAAGCTGACATCAAAAATTTTGTTTTTGCATGACAATGCCCGATCTCACACGGCAAATGGCACTAAAGAACTCCTTGAATCATTCAAATGGGAAATTTTCCCTCATCTGCCCTACAACCCTGATCTTGCGCCAAGAGACTTCCACTTGTTTCCCAAGTTGAAGAACTGGCTTGCACCACAACACTTTGATGAGGACGCGGAACTCCAGGTGGACGTGACTCACTGGCTGAAATCTCAGGTGGCAGAATTTTACAACAAAGGTCTTTCAAAGCTTGTCCACCGCTATGATAAGTGCCTCAGTGTGTTTGGTGACTATGTGGTTAAGTAGTATGTCAGTCGCTCTTTCAGATCTACATAATAAAATGTATTTCTTGTACTTTTTTTTTTTTACCAAAACATTCCCTGCTTTCCGAGTAGCCCTCAAATTTTTGTCCAGTCTACCACTCTCACATTGAGTGCCGAGCCTTCAGTGTGAATGTGCTAATGATATGCTCTTGCATACACCTGTGAGGGCCTGTTCATGCACATTGCTATGAACTACTGGCACTATTTTATTGTACCTGCCATCTCTCATTGTTCTGAGTTACATAACACCAAAAATTTACTTAACAATGTAAGTATGTGGTGGTCTAATTGGCATGTAAATGCTGGGGGAAATTATTAACCCTAGTTGTTGACCATATTCCCATTGTGCAAATGGCTATTCAACCTTTTAGGTCCCAGTGACCGGTTTGTTGAGACTGATGTTAGGGGTTTTTGCAAAAATGGTAACTGTAAGTGTTACAGTGGAAGGAAGAGTCCTGCAGCAGTTACTAGTACCTTACAGTAAACATATTGGTGAACATTTTGTGTAGTGGTAAGCAAAATGACAAATTAACCACTTACTTGTAAATATAATAAATACAGGGTGACAATTTGTTAACTATATGAAATAAAATAGTCATAACTTCTGAATGGTTTGTGTTTGGATGTTCAACACTGCATGATTGGTCATGGGGTCATGATGGGAATTTTTATGCGTATTGTTGTTTGGTTTAGTGACGAAGCCGACTTTCATTTGGACGGATTCATCAATAAGCAAATTAGGCGCATTTGTGGGACTGAGAATCCACATTTCGCGATCAAGAAGTCTCTTCACTCTCAACGGGTGACTGTGTGTTATGCAATGTCCAGTCACAGAATAATTGGTGTGATATTGCTTTATGACATGGTGACTACCGAATGGTATGTGAAGTTTTTGGAAGATGATTTCATCCCCATTATCCAAAGTGACCCAGATTTGAACAAGAGAGTGTTTGATGTCCTGGAGGAGCACTTCGGGGACCGCATTGTGGCTGTGAAGTACCCAGAAGGCCATTGGCATGGGCCTCGATTGGCCGCCATATTTTCCGGATCTGAACACACGCAAATGCTTTTTGTGGGGCTATATTAAAGACAAGGTGTACAACAATAACACCACAACCATTGCTGAGCTGAAAACAGCCGTTCAGGATGTTATAGGCTGCATCAATGTTCCGACACTTCATCAGGTCATGCAGAATTTCGGTATTTGTATGTGCCACATTGTCAACAATGATGGCAGGCATATCGAACATCACATAACCTAAATCCAAATATCTGTAATGACATTTACTTGTTGAATAAAATGTGTGCATGCTGTAGTTAATAACTATTTATGTTCTTTCATATAGTTCAGTAATTGTCACCCTGTACATCCAGTAATTGCAATGATCTGCTAGGATTTCTCCACATACATAAATATTACAAAAATGTATGTATATCACTTCATTATTACATATATGGATGTGGAGAGCCCCTATCAGACCAAATACTGGACATAATATATCATATCTTTACTCAAGATGGGAAAGAGGTACAGCTTTCCTTCCATTGTTAAAAATAGTTTAGATGTGCTAGCTGTGTTTTTATACATCAATGAATGCCATAAAATGCACCCAATGTAAATTGCACAGCGATTACATTTTTCACTGCAAACTTTTGAAAACGTGTGCAGTGTTGTACTTTACTTCGAAGTATCACAATAACTATGGGCAATAATCAAAAGGAAAGCCAATTCATTGTCAAGCTGTGATGTGTGGCTATAAAATGGGGGAAAAATAACTTTTTTATCCTGAAATTCGAATAACACTGCAGACAAATTCGAAGCCGCGTGCGCATTTGTGCGCGTACTTTTATTTGGTGTTTCAGTTCAAAACCGTGGAAAGGGGGCATATATGGTAATATTTAGGGAAACGTATGCTTTTTTGACAGTTTTTGGTGAGTGTAAAATTTGGGGAGTCATAGGAGTCAGACTGCAATTAGGAGAAAAATTTCCTTCGCATAGTTTAAAGATACAACCATACTCAACTTCCAGCAGAATTGTTGTTGGTTTCCAGTTAGTCGTTTTGTCCTAATAATGGTGGGTGTAGATTACTGCAGTCCACTTAATGGTGATCCATATTAGCAGTATGAAAAGTGTAAATGCAAGCTCTGTTCTTGCCTTTCACAGCTGCCACGTTTTCATGCACATAAATCTACATAAAACACTAATATAATAGAGGGAAACATTACACGCGGGAAAAATATATTTAAAAACAAAGATGTGACTTACCATACGAAAGTGCTGGCAGGTTGTTAGAAACACAGACACATACATACACACAAAATTCAAGCTTTCGCAACAAACTGTTGCCTCATCAGGAAAGAGGGAAAGACGAAAGGAAGTGGGTTTTAAGGGAGAGGGTAAGGAGTCGTTCCAATCCCGGGAGCGGAAAGACTTACCTTAGGGGGAAAAAAGGACGGGTATAGGCGCGCGCGCGCACTCGCACACACACACACACACACACACACACACACACACACACACACACATATTTAAAGACAAAGAGTTTGGGCAGAGATGTCAGTCAAGGCGGAAGTGCAGAGGCAAAGATGATGTTGAATGACAGGTGAGGTGTGAGTGGCGGCAACTTGAAATTAGCGGAGATTGAGGCCTGGTGGGTAACGGGAAGAGAGGATATATTGAAGAGCAAGTTCCCATCTCCGGAGTTCGGATAGGTTGGTGTTGGTCGGAAGTATCCAGATAACCCGGACGGTGTAACACTGTGCCAAGATGTGCTGGCCGTGCACCAAGGCATGTTTAGCCACAGGGCTAAATTCAAGCTTTTGCAACAAACTGTTGCCTCATCAGGAAAGAGGGAAAGACGAAAGGAAGTGGGTTTTATGGGAGAGGGTAAGGAGTCATTCCAATCCCGGGAGCGGAAAGACTTACCTTAGGGGGAAAAAAGGACGGGTATACACTCGCCGGGTTATCTGGATACTTCCCACCAACACCAACCTATCAGAACTCGGGAGATGGGAACTTGCTCTTCAATATATCCTCTCTTCCCGTTACCCACCAGGCCTCAATCTCCGCTAATTTCAAGTTGCCGCCACTCACACCTCACATGTCATTCATCATCATCTTTGCCTCTGCACTTCCGCCTCGACTGACATCTCTGCCCAAACTCTTTATCTTTAAATATGTCTGCTTGTGTCTGTATATGTGTGGATGGATATGTGTGTGTGTGTGCGCGAGTGTATACCCGTCCTTTTTTCCCCCTAAGGTAAGTCTTCCCGCTCCCGGGATTGGAATGACTCCTTACCCTCTCCCTTAAAACCCACTTCCTTTCGTCTTTCCCTCTCCTTCCCTCTTTCCTGATGAGGCAACAGTTTGTTGCGAAAGCTTGAATTTAGCCCTGTGGCTAGTGAAACACAATTCTAAGGAACTGTGTCAACAGCTATGGCTTACTAAAGGGATAAAAATATCTTGTAAACAGAAAAGGAAGTGTATCCCATAGTTAGGAGTAGTAATCATCCAGGAACTGTGGAACATTATAAAAACTTCTGCACTGTATTAAGAGAACAACTATTAAGAAGTCCAGAAGTATGTGCATTATGTCAGAGATCAGCACCTGTGATGATTAAATTAAAATAATTCGAAATATTGTTGAAAGGGAAACAGGGCAACCAAGAGCACGGGAAGACTATTTCTATCAAACTCAATAAAAAGTGCAACAAAAAGTCAGAAGTAGAAAATACTTTTATCATTTTTTAAGTGTTGTAGAGAAAATAGGATCCAGCTATTCATTAGAAAATGTAAGGCAGTACATGTAAGAGGCAATACCTACGCAATTTGATAAAACTGAAAATGTACCCACCTCTCCTACCAAAATTAGAACAATAAATTCACCCAAAAGTAAAGCTCACATGAAATTGATGGCATTTCCAGCAGAGTACTAAAAGCTTATTCCCAATAGATAAGTAGGATTCTCAGCCACATATGTAGAAGCTCACAGAAATAGCATTTTTCCAGATAGACTGAAATATGCTATTGTTAAACCACTGCATAAAAAAGGGGCTAGGTCTGATGCTAACAACCACCACCCAATCTCATTTCTGACAGCTTTATCCAAAATTCTTGAAAAAGTAATGTATTCAAGAGTAGCATCACTTATTTGTAAAAATGAAATGCTAACAAAATGTCAGTTTGATTTTCAGAAAGGCTTTTCAATAGTAAATATGTAATCACTGATCAAATACTAATTGCTCTGAATAATTGAATATAACCCATTTGGATATATTGTGATCCGTAAGGCTTTTGCCTGTGTGAACTATAAAACTGTTCTAGATAAGCTTAAGTATTCTGGTTTGAGTGGGACAATTCACAAATGGTTTGTCATGATTAACTGAAAGAATGCAAAAGTTTGAAATTAACAGTACAGATAGTCCGCAAAAATCAGTGGAGTACTCAAAGTGGAGAGGTATCAAGAACAGTGTCCCACAGGGTTCAGTCTTGGGTCCCATATTGTTCTTAATGTGTTAATGACTTGCACTATATTCATGAACATGCAAGGCTAGTTCTCTTTGTTGATGATTACAAGTATAGTAATCACACCCAACAAACAAGGATTGGCTGAGGAAATGGTAAATAATCTCTCATAAGTGAAGTGGTTCTCTGTAAATGGACTCTCTCAAAATTTTGAGAAAGCACGTTACGTAAAACTCTGTACAGTAAATGACATAACACCATTGCTAACTATAGAATTTGAACAGGAGTTTGTTGCTAAAGCAGAATATTCAAAATTTCTGCTTGTGTGCATCAATCAGAAATTGAATTGGAAGAAACACATTGATGATCTGCTGAAACAGTTAGGTTCAGCTACTTATGCTATGAGGGGTATTGCAAGTTTTGGTGAAAAACATATTGGTAAATTAGCCTACTATGACTGTTTTCATTCACTTCTTTCATGTGGCATCATATTTTGGGGTAATTCATCATTAAGAGAAAAATTACTCATTGCACAAAAGTGGGTAATCAGCACAAAGCTGGGCCCACCCAAGAGAGACAGACAGAGCGCCTCGTGTTCCTGCTGCTAATAAGGCAAGTAAACCGTTCGTTCATTATATATTTTTACAGGATTCAAACAGGAGCATCTACAGTAATGGATAGGAACTGTCGTTGCTGTTTACAGAAGCAAGCTGAGTTGACGACCCTTCACTCACAGCTCGAGGTTGCGTTGACTTCCATCACACAGCTTGAAGCTGCTGTCGAGGGGCATCACTGTGGGAGGCTGCCTACAAGATCTGAGGATTCACAGAGGGTGGGTTTGCTGGAAGTTGGGAGCTCCAACGTTAGGTGTGTAATGGGGCCACTTAGGAACATGGCTGCCAAGGAGGTAAAGGAAGCCAGTGTGCATTCCATGTGCATACTGCGGGCTCGTCATTCCAGATGTGGAAGGGTGCTTCTGGATGCAATGAAGAGTACAGGGTGCAGCGAACTGCAGGTGGTGATGCGTGTTGCTTTGGATCGGAGGAGATTCTCTGGCTTTGGGCAGCTAGTGGAAATGGTAAAGACTGTCAGTCTCACTTCAGAGATGAAGGCGGAGCTTACCATTTGCAGCATTGTCAATAGAACCAACTGTGGTCCTTCGGTGCAGAGTCGAGTGGAAAATGGCTCTGAGCACTATGGGACTTAACTTCTGTGGTCATCAGTCCCCTAGAACTTAGAACTACTTAAACCTAACTAACCTAAGGACATCACACCCATCCATGCCCGAGGCAGGATTCGAACCTGCGACCGTAGCAGTCGCGCGGTTCCGGACTGAGCGTCTTAACCGCGAGACCACCGCGGCCGGCAGAGTCGAGTGGAGGGTCTGAATCAAAGGCTCAGGTGGTTCTGTGACCGTGCAGGCTGCAGATCCCCTGACTTGGGCCATCGAGTGGTGGGTTTCCGGGTTCCGCTTAATAGGTCAGGAGTCCATTACATACAGGAGGCGGGGGCTGTGTAAAAGGGACTGTGCGGTTTTTTAGGTTAGAGGGCCCCAAGGAACGACAGAAAGGGCGTCCATCTAAAAGGGGGCAGGTAAAACATAGTAAGGTAGTTGCAGAAACGATTGGTATTGTAGTTATAAATTGTCGTAGCTGTGTTGGTAAAGAGCCAGAGCTCCAAGCCATAATAGAAAGAACTGAAGCCCAAATAATTATACGTACAAAAAGCTAGCTAAAGCCGGAAATAAGTTCAGCCATAATTTTTTCAAACGATCTAACAGTGTTCAGAAAGGATAGATTAAATACAGTTGGTGGTGGAATATTTATTGCTGTCAGAAGTAGTTATGCTGGTAGTGAAATTGAAGTAGATAGTACATGCGAAATAGTATGGGTAGAGGTTATACTTGACAATCTGACTAAACTATTAATTTGATCGTTTTACCGACCCCCGTCCCCCCGACTAAGGCTGCGTTCACACTGCCGGCCGGGCCGAGCCGGGCTGACGCGTACTGGCTCGTCTCGTGCCTAGCCAGCTTAGGCCGACGAGTAGTGCATTCACATTGCGCGCCGCGCCGCGCCGGGACGGCGAAATGGGGGGAAAAACCACTTCTCCGATTTTCATGTTTTAAAAATTCTTACCGGTATATAAGACTTTGCCACATCGTTTTATGAACTTATTTTTTCCTTAAAAGCGTTACTTACGTCGTGAAAAAAGAAAAAGTCTACTTTTCGTTTCGCGTGATTTCTTAGTCTCGTAACGCTTCCCAACCGATTTTGAAGAAAGTATGCGGCTAAAGAATCTGATTTTTGTACACGTGGTAGTGCAACATCTTAGCTTCGTATTGAATCATTTATCTTTCCATATTTCTTAACAGTCATTGTGAAATGATGCTATTTGTCAACGTTGTGCACTTGATTTACAAATCTTGTAGTGAAAAAGTTATGTAGCGGTTAGCTTACTGTTAGATCCGTTTTAGACCATACATTGTTGGGAATGAAATGTAGCTAAAAGTACCAAAAAGTTTTTGAAATGATAATGATACTGATATCTGTCTCTGGTCTTAAGTAATGCGAGCTATTCAGTGGCGTCAGTGCCGCGTCCGCAAGCCACGGAGTTCGCGCGGTTACAGCTTGGTTTAGTGTAGTCATATAATGCAGCACAGGGAAAAAAACTAATTACTAGTGATCAGCGCAGACCTAGTGCCGGTCCCTCTTATTATTTTAATGGTCTCATTCTCTAGGTAAATCCAAATGTATAAGAATTTTTCCCTCGGCTACTGGACAATTCATCTGCTATGCTTTTATAATTGGCCACACGTTGCATCACAAAAGACAAACAATTATTTGTCATCAACATCCTACAATTAGTATGATGTACATTTCGTATTTCGAACTAAAAGATAACTGAAGCGCAATTCTGTAGTCTCGTTGTCTACTTTGACAGAAAAAATAATGGAGAGTTAATGAAACTACTGTAGATCGGCACAGATGTGCGTTTCATTGTTCTTAATTTTTTTTCCCCTTGGCGGGCTGCGCTGCACTGTCAAGGTAATCCCCACTCTTTGGCTAAATGGCTGGCGGGAGGCCAAATAAATAAATTTAAAAAGATCTCCACCCTTCGACAGCTGACAAGCAAGGCAGTAGAAAACGCAGCTGCAGTCAACAGTTGCTCGCCTTTAGCTAGTCTGTGCTGTCGTGTAGAGCGATGTCTTCACTCTTTTATTGGTATTGTTTTGACTCTGCAGTAACTCGTCGAGTTTTGAAGTACAGAAGAACTAGGAGGTTATGGATTCATCCTATGAATAGCGACAGACATTTAGGAGAGTTTTTTTTTCTTTATATGAAGAACTTAAAAACTATCCTGAAAAATTTTATTCAAATTACAGAATGAATCATAGTACATTTCAGTATGTGCTGAAGAACATTCAAGACAAAATTTCTAAACAGAACACAAATTTTCGCAGAAGTATAACAGCAGAAGAAAAATTGTGTATAACGATAAGGTAAGATTCGTTAGTACACACTTTTTGGTTTGTAGTAGAACTTTGTACAGCATTCGCTACCTCCAGTTAATTGTAGTCATGCTTTTGTATTTTAAATTTCACAAACGCTAACCTCTGAGGGGAAGAGAGTTTATGGGACTCCTGAGAATCATTAGGAAGTAATTAGCTTCTTCATTTTGGGTAATGTCTTGCTGTGCCTTCAACGAAGAATCGCAGAAATACTCCTTCAGAGTTTTCCAACTTTTTTCTTCATGATGCAGCGCTTGGCAGTGGTGATGGTTCATCATGTGGAGCCACTGATGACCTCACAGAATTCTTTTCATTACCTTGTAAGATAGACAGATTGATAGGCGAAGAGTTTTGAGATACTGCCCTTTGACTCAGTGGTTCTATTTCCACTGATAAGGAACTGCCACAGCATGACTTTACAATGCATTATCATCTGGTAGGGACACATTTCCGTCCCTCAGTGACACTCATATCTGTCTCCGTTTACAAGTAAATGCGAACTATTCAGTGGCGGCAATGCCGCGATCGCTGGCAAGCTATTGTTGTAAATGCATGTAAATACGGTAGATTAAATAAATGATTTCAAAGTAATTTCGCATGTATCATCATAATAAACGTAATTTTTCCTCACTGATTGTGAAATGTGAGGTAACATCTTAAAATAAAAGACGTGTGCAGTCACACTTGTGAAGAAAGCAGAAGGGAGACGTGTGATGCATGTACTGCAGAAGCTGTTGTGCTGCTCCACAGGCTCGCGCCTGCGGTCGGCTCGCGCCGGCAATATTAAACACTCGGAATGTCGTCGGCTCGGCTCCGGGAGGCTCACGCCGTGTCGGCGCGGCCCGGCCGCCAGTGTGAACGCAGCCTAAGAAAGAAAGAAAAAACAAGAAACTACGGTATCTGGACTCTTTGTTCTGCACAAAATCGATGCTTCTAAGTTACTGCAATCGAAAACTACGCCATATTTGAGCTCATGTTTTGCTTATCGATAACTCACTTATTGACTGTTTCAAGTGCCATGCAGTTGACCTAGGACCATAATATTTCGCACGAGATGAGGTGTAGCAGAAACATTTCACAAGAAAAAGCGAAAAGTAATAAATTGTAATAAAATCTTAAGTAAACGTTCCAGTTTTGTCATTTGTTTTCGTACTGTCATAATGACAGAACATCACAATGGTCGCCTTTCTCTTGGGAATAGTTATTGGTAACGAGTGGAAATTTGTGTCCCGTACTAAAGTAGCCAGACGCATCGTTCTGTACAAAATAGAATCTTCTAAGTTACTGTACTAGACATGTAAGCCAAATTAGGTCTCATGTTTTGTTTATCTAAAGCTCACTTATTGACAGTTCGAGCCGGCTGGGAAGGCCGAACGGTTCTAAGCACCACAGTCTGGAACCGCGCGACCACTACTGCCGCAGGTTCGAATCCTGCCTCGGGCATGGATGTGTGTGATGTCCTTAGGTTAGTTAGATTTAAGTAGTTCTAAGTTCTAGGTGACTAATGACCTCAGAAGTTAAGTCCCATAGTGCTCGGAGCCATTTGAACCATTTTTTGACAGTTCGAAGTGCTTTGCAATGGATGTAGAACCGTATGGCACAAGATGAGGTGTAGCAGCAACATGACACGAGAAAATGCGAAAAGTATTAATTTTTATTAAAATCTTAAGGGGACATTGTATGTCCTAAGCCGCCAATGTTAAATTATCGAATTCTGTGACCCAATATCTTGGAAACTTTTTAAGACACCAAATAACAATTTTCCATAATTATTGACTGCACCTTTCTAGATACTCTGAACTAGAATTATTACTAAAATTATATTATGAGGCATGTTATCTTTTTTTTTTTTTCCAAACGCTCAGTTTTTTGACAGAATTTTGTAAATAAATGAACATAAAAACAAAACAACTCAGGATATTTTAATTATTCTAGTTCCATATGTGTTGAATCTCACACTTGGCATGCTGTGAAATTTACATGTCTCTACCATCAGTACTTTTTTAGGAAATCGGTCATTTACTGCAAAAAATATAGTTCAGAGAAATTGAGGCTTAAAACTTTTTTATTACAAATTCTTATACAGACTTACATATCTGCGTCTCTTATGCACTATAATTGCCCTCACCCATAGTCTGTCTCTTCTTCAGTGTCACAACAGCCCAGTGCTAACTCTACTTCACGTACACGAAGCTCATCCAGTTCCCACAGTCCTTTAGCTGTGTTTTGTCCTAATCTTACCCTTAACTTCTCCAAAACCTTAAAGTCTTTAATAGTTCCCGCCGTTAAAAGTTATTACAGCATCAGACACTGCTAACTTTAGAGGCATAAGGCCAATAAATACATTTTTAGGCACATGACACCACACAACATTATTGAAGGATTGTTTCACAATCTGGGCCTTAACATGTAAGCCCTTCTTTAGATGCTAATGATTTGCCAAATCTCTGCAAATAGGTTTGATTGCCTCCATTACTGCCAAAGGAAGAGAATGTGTATGTGTAAATTCACACAGGGTGTCAGAAAATTCAGCTTGCCTATATTTACACCAAATGTTTGGTGGAGGTGGACAGAAAGCATGACATGGCATTTCATCGGTGTTTTCAAGTACTTCATAAGAAAATGCAGGTTTCACATATCTGTTACCCGCGAATTTGCGTTTCTTCAAGCTACTTTTACGCTTAGTCATTCTATTGACGCGTAGAAAGCAATAGAAGTTAGCATACTACAAAAGTAGCCGATAATCACACTCCTTTCAACGAAAAATAGTATCAAAAACAAAGGTCTGATTTGTTTATTGGTAATGCCAACTTCTGAGACGTAGCAGTAGGCACAAAACAAAGCAGTTCACAGCCTTCTAGATTGAGTAGTTCCCAAGGTATGACTGCTCTACTGTGGCAGTATATGCGTAGCTGCGAAATTTGACAGTCGCATGTCAACATTCAAAATATTATTTGAAGTCTCACAATTGGCTGATTTTAATGTATTATATACCAAAATGTTCAGGAAAGTCCAAACTACATTATGGAGTGGCAAACAGAAAATTTCAAATTTCAATTAATTTCACATACTATGCCCTCTTAAGAAAACGTTCCCACTTTTTTATTTGTTTTCGTACTGTCGCAATGCCAGAACATCACATTTGTGTGTTAACGAGCATTTTGCTCTCATTTAAGTATATGATCGAAAGAGTCAACCTTCAGGAATTGTGTAACGAACCCTTTCGTCCAGTACAGGGTGCCGGAAAGGGCGCAGATTCACCATAAGATGGAAAAGTCACAGACGTCTGTTGTCGATTGAGGCCTAAGCGCTGTAGTGTGCGAGTGAGACAGCCGAGAACCTACATCATAGGAAAACCCCATCGAAGCCGTTTGTGGTCAAGGAGTTATAGCAGTGTTAAATATGGATGACCTAAGATCGGCCATAAAGGGAAACATTTATGAAAACTATTTAATTGTGTGATAACGCAGGGAATGCAGCCACATTAATGTTAATCTGCCATCCTCCATAAATTTCCATGGAGATCCCAATAATACTAAAATATTTAACATATCTATAATAGTTTAGGATTTACTGTTAGAGTGAAATTAACAAGTTTTGTAACAAAGATCTGAATGCTAAAACCTGAAAGCTTTAATCGACCTTAACGATCGACATTTGATAGAGAAGCACATCATTAAAATGATAAATGTTGTAAATATCAACTCTGTACCTTCATGTGTTTAAAAGATATAGTAAATTTAAATCAACAATATTTTCAGTTAAGTATCAGATCATCGTTTCCTCCACACAAAACACATTGAATGATGACACCTTATTGAATGATTAGGTAATAGGATATTTGTTGTAAAGTTTAGTGCATGATAGTTACTTTGTTCTTTATTTGTCAGAATGCAGATTGGTGCAAGGCTACTCGCTATGAAGTTCAAAGTTCAAAAGGAAATTGTATTGGTTTTATGTAAAAGAATAATTTTTGTTACGTGGTGGTTATTGTTGTTACGTTATGTAGAACGTGAAAGTGGTCAATTTTTGATTATTTAAATATGTTAAAATGTAAAATAATGTAGAATAAGCAGTAGCCAATCACATGGAAAGCTTCAGGAAAGAGAACTGCCCTAGTCAGTTGAGCGAGGATATTCGGCGCGCGGGAAACGCGGCCGGGGACGCGCAGAGGAACAGTGCTGGCGCAGACGCGAAAGCAGGCAGTTTGGCTGGAGACACCGAAGGGTACAGTTCGGATTGAGACGCGAAAGAGGACAGCCGGTGTCTAGGCAGTTAGGAAGTCAAACGACTTAGAAAATTTCTCGTTGTATGGTACCACCGGACTTGGTCTCTGAGCGGTGGTAGCTTTTCATGTAAATATCAAGGTGGATTATTGGACTTGGGTTTCGCGACGAGATTGTGACTGATCGAACTGTGTCAAATGGAGATGCGCTCGAGTGTAACAATAACTCTAAATACGTCCACTTTCGCTCTTAGTTTGCTTTCTAAATAAACATTATTCTAACCAGATCGCAACTGTGTGACCTACATCATTTATGGGTCGTTAATTTAGTTCCCGATATTATTATTACTGTTGTTATATGTTATATTAACTTTGTATTTCGCGAACTTCCTACCAGCCAGACAATTTAACCAAAGGGTCACAAGTGTCTAATTTAGGGTGTGTAACGCGACACGTGCGTTTCAATCTCTAGACGAGTTTGAGCCAAGACATTTCGACGAAGAGGAACCGCATGTGAGTCCGAACATCTTTCGGATGTTAGATCACAATTGGGGGCTTGTCCAGGATAGGAATTCGGAAAGTGTTAGTTGAGGGATAGGAATCTTGCAAAGTGTTGGAACATGAATGGATTTTAGAAAGTGTTAGTTGCGGAATATGGACTCTGGAAAAGTTTAGAATTGGATTTGAATCCTGCAAAGTGTTTCCCAAAGTATTATCTGAACTTCGATAGGCAGGACCTCTCGCAAAAGTTAAATGTTTGTTCGGTTCAGGACTGAATTTTAGGTTTCCTTAATTGTTCTGAAATTACAATTGTAATTACAATTTAGTAGAGAAATAGTCTGAATTCCGGCAAGAGTGATGAATTTTGGTGGAGACATGACGACACAATTAATGCAAATGATAAGATGATTTGGATCCAAAATTGATTCTGTTAAAACCGATATGGGTGACGTAAATTTGATTCTGTTCAATGCGAAATAGCTTCGGTTGTGAAAGACAAAGTAGGTGAAATTGCTAGTGGAATCGAAGAATTGATAGACAGAAAATTAAAAACCATTCGCGATGAAATGGGCAAAATTTCTGATGAAGTTGGGATACTTGACTCTAAGGTAGGTCAAGCGCAGAAAAATTTCAGTGATAAGGGGAAAAGTTGCAGGTAGATCTGGGAGGCAACGTAAGAAATTGTATGAGTGGGCAAGATGCTCTAATGGCTGAGACGACAGAGGCTATTAGCAACGTATCCGTTCGAATAGGGAAAGGTGAGAAAGAAGTAGATAAAATAAAGGAACAAGTAGAATCTGGCATTGAAACTGAAAATGATGAAGTTAAAAAGCAAATCAATGAAATAAAAAGCGAGTTGAATTCTTTAGCTGTACATCAAACCTCTACAGTGATCAGTGTTCCGTGGATTAACTCGGGAACGGTCAAATGATTTGGAGACGAAGGGGAATGTCCGACGAGGCGAAGATATAATTCGTGAACAGACATTTGGAAAGTGAGCCGCAATCGTGTGCAAATATACACAGTGATACGTTCACTACCTACGATATATTTGAAAGCAGTTTCCTGAACAAGTTCTGGAGTGAAGCGAAGCAAACGCAACTCCAAAATGAGTTTCTGAACCACCCAACATTTAAATACGGGAACAGGTCGACGCGAGAATTTTGCAAACGTGAACCTGCGAGATTAATGCATGTGAAACGTCCATTGGGTGTGCTTACCGAAATTACCACGTTGAAAAGCGGTTACCGGAAAATTTGCAGTGGGATCTAGTGCACAGTCCTAGCAACTCAATAGACGAAATTTCGGATTTTATAGAAAAATTAGAACGGGTGTTGAAATCTGAGGGAGCGGTACCTGGTGAAATGAGTCAGCGTAATGGGAGATCGGGAAACTAAGTTTCGCCGCATCTCAGGTCCGGAGATGACAAAATAAAACGGTGATGAATAGGACGCGAGTAAACGGAAATGTGGTAGGTGTCAATAAATCGCCAGAAAGTCGTCAGAACATTCAAATGAAATTAGTAAGAGGTAAGAATGAAACAGGTAAATTTTCAAACCAGATCGTACGTAAAAGGCGTAATCCTAAGATACTGAAATATAACGGTAAAAGCGACGAAGACGATTTAGGGCTAAATGATTTGTTTTATGAATGTGAGACGAAAGAATGTGTGAATTTTAATACAATGAAAGAGTCTATGTGCCAAAGCGAGGGTGAGGTGGAGCTGAATTTGGTAGCATTAGATGGTATAGAAAATTCTAAAGAGGTACTAACCAGCGGTAACGATTATAGTGATGAAGGTGATGTTTCATGTGATAGTGTGACGGCGAAAGTTGTTGACGAGGTCAATAAGGGAGCGCTGCATTAGTCTCGTCAGCTGTTGATTAATTTGTGTGTGTGTATCAGCGGATATTGGTGAATTATTTTTGAAGGAAGGTAGTAATGATGTTTTATGTGTTAAAGTTAGGAAAGCTGAAGCAGCTGGTACTGATACTTCAGAGGAAGGAATCTGTGGGTGTCTTTCTACTATCGGAGGTCAACCCGAAATTCTGGATAGATCTGTGGGTCTTGATTATTTATTTGAGTATGAATGTGGATATGAATTTGACGTGCGATCTGAAATTGTTGTGGCGCAGGAGTGTGTAGGAGAGGAAAAGGTATTATACTCAGGTTTAAATCAAAACGCAGCCGGATTTAATGGTACTGTTGATTCTAAAATTGCACGACGCTGTAGCTATAATTTGTGATGTAACGACAGAGGGTGGTGAAACTATGAACCGCTCTTATATTGGTGATTTATCGACAGAGGTAAATAAGGTTTTACGTAGCGAGTTGCATGATGTATCAGCGGCAGTTGAAAGTGCGGTTTGTGAAGGTGTTTGCAATGACGTGGAAGTAAAAAGTAATGCTTTATTTGAAACTTCCTGGCAGGTTAAAGCTGTGTGCCGGAGCGAGACTCGAACTCGGGACCTTTGCCTTTCGCGGGCAAGTGCTCTACAAACTGACCTACCCAAGCACGACACACGACCCCTCTCCACAGGCAGAATTGGAACTGTGGGGATCAGTCCTGAGTCGAGTTTGCGCAGCTCAGTTGGTAGAGCACTTGCTCGCGAATGGCAAAGGTCCCAAGTTCGAGTCTTGGTCCGGCACACAGTTTTAATCTGCCAGGAAGTTTCATATCAGCGCACTCTCCACTGCAGAGTGAAAATCTCATTCTGGAATGCTTTATTTCATGATAATGGTGTTTTAGATACTAATGTCGATTATTTTAAGGGAGATTACAGTGAGATCGATTCTAATATAGAAAGTGAAATTTGGACACAGTAGTATCTTAAGGAAGAATGTGATTTTACTGTAACTCCTTGGCGATGGTACGGTAGAACATTACGATCGTTATTGCCTCATTTGTGGACTCAAGAGAAGTTTAAGATAGCGAGAGGTCTCGAAGGGAAAAAGAAATGAAACTGGGGTGAATGAAACATTTAATGAATTATTTTCCACCGAGTACGAAATTGAGGGGTGGATTGAACAGGATATGTGTACTCAATATATGGAAGAGAAAGGACGAGACATAGACAATGATTTATTGAGGGAACAGTGTTTAGTGCGAAAATAAATGATTAATGTTCAGCCTATCAGTGAAATTAAAGTAAATGACGAGAAAGTAGACGCGCTGCTCGAATCTGGAAGTAATGTGTCGGCAGGTTTTGTACATAGGGTAAAGAATAAGAAATTAGTATTACTAGCTGTGAATAGTGAAAAATTAAAACGGCAATTATCGGTTTAAGTAAGCCGATAAGGCAAGAAGTGCTCTTGGAATTCAAGTGCGAAGAGAATCATTTTAGTATAGGATGCTTTGTAGTGAATGGACTTGTAAAAGATGTGGTGCTGGGAACAGATTTCTTATGTAAATATAAAACTTCGCCTCACTGCGTGGGAAGGTGCTTGGATTTTGCAATTGACGGTGAAAAATGGAAAGTAAAATTTAAGAATCTTTTGACGGGGACAACCAGATTGCGCACACCATAATTACACATGGTTGGGATGAAGACAAGATACAGGAAACGGTAAAAGCAGTCGAGGGTATATCGGAGGTTGAGAAAAAGGAGTCATGTGAGTTGGTGTGCCGTTATGAAGACATATTTTCTGATAGTCCCAGTAAAGTAGACTTTGAATACTTCATTAAAATGAAGCCGCACGAGCCTATCAAGTGCAAGCCTTATATAATTCCTATTGCTGATCGTGAAGCCGTCAGGGCAATTAAGGCAAATAGTAGAATGGGATATTATAGAGCAGTGTAGAAACGATTATTGTAATCCCATTGTAATTGCAAAGAAAAAAGACAAATGGGATTAGAATCGTGTTAGACGCGCGTAAGATAAATAAGGTAATGGTGAGAGAACTCGACCAGCCTGTTAATATGGAAAACTTCAGGAACGCGAAATTGATGTCTAATGTTGAGTTGACCTCATGATTTTGGCAAATCCCATTGGCAGAAGAAAGCAGACGTTACACAACTTTCTTATTCGAAGGACGAAGCTACCGGTTTAAGGTTGTACCGTTCGGCCACACGATGTCAGTGGCAGTATTTGTAAGTGTGCTAAGCCATGTCTTAGGAGAACGCTTAATGAGCAAGTTGGTGATCTATGTGGACGACATTGTAATAGCTAAAGAATCCTTGTACGAACACTGTAAGATGCTGGAGGAAGTGCTTGTGGCCTTAAGACGAGGAGGGATGACGTTAAAGACTGCCAAATGCGAATTTGTCAGCGCGGTAATTCAGTTTCTAGGACACACTCTAACATCTGAGGGAATTTTACCGAGTACCAAGAAATTAAATTCAATCACGGATTGTAAAAGGCCAACCAGCAGAAAGCAATTAAAATCATACTTCGGATTATGTGGGTTTTATCGCCGGCCGAAGTGGCCGAGCGGTTAAAGGCGCTACAGTCTGGAACCGCACGACCGTGACGGTCGCAGGTTCGAATCCTGCCTCGGGCATGGATGTGTGTGATGTCCTTAGGTTAGTTAGGTTTAAGTAGTTCTAAGTTCTAGGGGACTTATGACCACAGCAGTTGAGTCCCATAGTGCTCAGAGCCATTTGAACCAATTTTTTTATGTGGGTTTTATCGAAAATTCTTGGGGGATGGAGGAATGAATTACCCAAATTTATGTAAATTATTAAAGAAAAACGCATCATGGAAATGGACCGAGAAATGTGAAAAGGATTTTCAGAACATAAAGGATAAACTGTGAGCGAGCAAGATGCTCTATTATCCCGAAATAACACTTCCGTTCTGTTTGTCGTCGGACAGTTCAGGTTATGAGATAGGCTGCAAAATCTTCCAAGAACAACAAATCGACGAGAAGCTAGAACACCGGTGTGTGGCTTTCGCCAGCCGCATGCTCAACAAACACGAACGCGGATACAACATATCAGAGGAGCTGCTTGCAATCGTGCGCCGGGCGCGGTGGTCTCGCGGTTCTAGGCGCTCAGTCCGGAACCGCGCGACTGCTACGTTCGCAGGTTCGGATCCTGCCTCGGGCATGGATGTGTGTGATGTCCTTAGATTAGTTAGGTTTAAGTAGTTCTAAGTTCTAGGGAACTGATGACCACAGATGTTAAGTCCCATAGTGCTCAGAGCCATTTGAACCATTTTTTTTGCAATCGTGCATGGGTTCAAAAAGTTCCGTATGTATTTGGAAGGTAGAGAGGTAACAATGCTATCCGACGATAAGGCCCTTAGCTTTCCCCAAGATAGTAGAATACTAAACGACTGTTTGATACACTGGGAAATGTTCCTGCAGCAATTTAGTTACCAGATACGCTATATTAAAGGGACCGAGAATTGTATTGCCCATGCTCTGTCGCGGCTGCCCGTTGGGGAGGAAGACAATGAAGGAGAGGAGACAACGAATTTCAGCTGCAGTACATGAAAGGAGTACCGGGGGAAAAGGAAATTTGTGAGGTCTGCAGGGATATGTGGAGAGCCCAAAATGATGACCGTGAACTGAAGAACATGAAAATCAACTCTGACAGCGAAGGCTACGAAAAAATACCCCGCTATTTCAAGATACACAAGGGTGTGCTGTTTCGCAGAAGAGACGAAATGACGGATCACTGGCGACTGTGCTTTCCAGACAAATATGTGGAACAGCTGATAGATTACGTCCATATAAGTCACGGCCCTTAAGTGCACGGAACTTACAGAGCAATACATCCACATTAATAATCTCGCCAGACAAGTACGCGCACAGCTGGCTGCCTGTGATCAATCTCAGAGAGTAAAATATTGCACTACACCTCAACAAGGGAAAATGCAAAGTAGGAGATTTTCTGCCGGTTGACAGTTTTGGCCAACTGCCCACAGGACGTGGTGGTATGAAGTACATATTTGTAGTTGTAGACTTCTTTTCAAAGTTTATTAAACTTTATCCAATACGGAAAGCTAACAGCAAGACGCTGATAGCCTAATTAGAAAAAGATTTCTTTAGAAACGTAATCAAACAAAAAAGGCTATTATCTACCAGCGGATCTTAGTTTACATCAAACGTTTGGAACAAATTTATGAACGACCAGGATATAAAATACATTAAAATATCCGTGTACCACCCGGCGAATAACCCTTGCGAGCGGTATACGCGAGAAGTTGGACGCCTATCGGACTTAACGCGAGTGACCCACTCAAAGTGGGTGGAATACGTACGTTCATTTGAGGACGTTCTAAACAGTGTGAAAAGTAACGGAACTGGATATTCGCCCTTGGAGGTGATGACGGGAGTCAAACCGAAATTTCTGTTAACGAAAATTGTGGAGTTCCCGCAGCATGTGGCTGAGTCGGCCGCTGAGAGGGAGCAGGCGGTAAAATCCCGTATGGGGAAGTTGGCAGTGGAAAGGAAGAAACGGCATGATGGGCGGTACAAACCAATTAAATACAAAACAGGAGACAGTCCTAGTATGTGCGAAAAAAGTCCAGCAAAGTGGAAGGAGAAATAAAAAAGTTGTTTGAGCTGTACTATGGGCCATTTGTAGTGGCAGAATGTCTGCACCCTAATGCCTACCGACTCAAATACCCTGTTTTAGAAAAACTGTTAGGATTAAGAAATGTGACAGAATTGAGACTGCACATTGAGAAGGGAAAAGTAGGTTAAGAAATAAGTGTATCTGAGTTTAGATTATAAGATTATTTGGAGGGGTAAGTTGCAATGATTTACTTCTGGATTTATTGTAGCTTGTTTGTTGTTTCGTCGCATAAGGATTTTTTTGGCCCAAGGTGTGTGCAACTATAAAGAGAGAGTTTAGACGCACATTTGGATGCGAGGAGGTCGGAGAACTCCATTATTTGGTGAACGGTATCAAGTCAAAAATCAGTGCACAGTATGCATATAAATAAGTTTTTGGGGCTATATACGGGATTTGTGTATGTGTATGTATATGTTAGGCTTAAGTTTTTGGATGGTTTTATGTTTGTTGTAATTTCCAAATTATAAGTTATAGTCACGTCAATTTGGGTGCATGGAGGTCAGAGAAATTTGGAAAATGAAAATTAATAATTAATACCTAGGAAAACTCATGTATGTTTCAATAACATCATTGTACTGCACATGTTAAGGTTTCGCAGTGAGACTTGAAGTCTCGTACTATCCTCCGACGGTGAGAGTTCGGTGTTGTCGGTAAGAAGTGACATTATTGCATTGGTAGCTATAGTAATCACCATACCAATAATTTCATACGATGCGTGACTGTATCAAAACTGTCACATTATGAGTGTTCATTTCAGGGTATTCATTAGCTATGGTCTGAATCCAAGTCGTTGAGGATGGTAAGAAGAACAGGGTGGAGGTTCCAGTGGTGTAGGGAGGCGTCGTGCCAATGTGTTGCAAGTTATTGACCGTGTCGCGGAGGATGTCCACTTTGTAGTATCTTCTCTTGAATGATCATCTTTAGAGAAACCATGTTTGTCTCCTCGTGAAGGGTAGCAGTTCTCGTGAGTGGAGATGCATGCAGGCTCCACTGATGCATCTTATCCTGCAGGCCTTGTAGGATCTGCATACTCGAGGCACTAACTGTGGCCCTCACCATGGAACTATAAGTGAGGGAAGGGTGCGTAACCAGACAGTACAGTTGGGGCTTGGTATCTAAGTTCAAGTCCCTGCTGTTGAAGGGTGGTTACAGTGTTTATATCAGCCCCTTTAGAGTGACGTACTCCACAAGCCAGTGGAAGAACTGTTTTTTATTCATGTGGACTCCTAAATATTTGGTATCTGGTGACAATAGGACCTGGACGCCACCAGTAGTGATGTTGTGGCGGAGAACATGGCGCCATGGCGCCATTTGGCACACCACTGCAGTTTTGGTGGCACTAAAGGCAATCTTGTTTGAACGACGCCAGGTGACAGTTGTTTCTGCATGCCTCTGGACACGAGCAATGAGCTGGCCAATGCTGTGGCAAGTCGTATAGAGCGCCATATCTTTGCCATACTGCATTAGGTGGCAGTATGGAATGATTGGCATACCATTAACATAAATTTTAAGAACGATGGGAGAGAACACAGACCCTTGAGGGGTACCCATCGACATGTTTCGTATGCTCAAGCATTTTCCTGGCTGTGTAACCAGGAAGGTCCTATCACAGAGGAAATCATCAACGAACCTAACCTAAAGTGACCTATATCACAGAGAAAATCAACGATCTTAATATACAGGGTGATTATAATCGAAGTTAAGCTTTCAAACCGCTGTAGAAATAACACCATTGGTCAGAATGACGTCAAATTGCAACAGAATATTATCGGAGATGGGGGAAAACGTATGGCAGAAGAAAAATAAGTAGTTACAATATGTAGCAATAGATGGCACTGTAAGCACCATAACTTAATGGTGGTCGACTACAAATGACAAATAAATCATACTACAATGCCTAAGGTGTACGTTTGACATTAAACAAACTGTAAGAGTCAGTGTGCATGGATGTACAGGTGTGATACTGCTAGTTACGTTAGGCCATCCACCACGGCAAGGTCATATAACATCGGATGGGAAACATCGGCTTCTAATTGTCCTCAGGACAAAAACCGCGTAAGAAGTATCAATCACATCGGTTTTCAGTTGTTCTGAGGCCAAAAACCGCATAAAAACATGAATCACATCGGTTTTTAAGTGTCCTCAAGCCAAAAACCTCATAAAAGCCGATGTGATTGACGCTTTTTAGTTGCCCTGAGGCCAAAAACTGCATAAAAAGCATCACTCAAAATCAAATCGGATTATTAATTTCCGTGGGACTCGCAAAACAAAAAATGTTCAGTGTGCTGTCCACCGTTTTCTGCAACAAATTGAAATCGAGAAACAGCATGTTCCACAACTGATCGAAGTGTTTCTGGGGTCACGTTCAGAATGCGTCACGCAATGCGTGCCTTCAGTGCAGCTAAATTTACGATCGGATCACTGAACACAACATCTTTCAGACAGCCCGACAGCCAGAAGTCACACAGGTACAGATCAGGTGATCAGGACGGCCATGCTGTGGGAAATGGCGGCTGACAATTCTAGCATTTCCGAAATGGCGCTTCAGCAGCTGCTTAACTGGATTTGTAATGTGCGGAGGCGCGCTATCTTGCATAAAAATGATGCCATCTGCACATCCATACAATTGGAGACCTGGAATGACGTGGCTGCGCAAAAGACACTCATAGCGCTTGCCAGTGACTGTACAGGTAACAGGACCGGAAGCACCTGTCTCTTCCAAAAAATATGGCCTTATGATAAATGATGCCGCAAACCCACACCCTACAGTGACTACAGTTACCTTTTCAGGATGAAATGGTACTGGTTGATTTGCGTGTAGATTTTCCGTTGCCCATATTCGACAGTTCTGTGTATTGACATATCCTGCCAGATGGAAGTTGAGACGTGGCGCCTTATATCGCTCCTGTCTAGAGCCTGTGTATCAGGAGAATGACTCCTGTGCACAGTGACAGATGGTCTGAAGCGGGTTCAGTCGAGTACGCAGTTCTAATTTTTATCCACCAGAGTCCAGTAGTGCACAGAGACATTCAAGGAACAGGTCAAGAGATGTTTTTGTGAATTGTTCTATTTATTTCTTGAATTTTTTTGTTTATTTGTGTTTGTATAGTTTTTATATGCTTTTAATAGTGTGATGATGCATTAATGTGGTCTGAAGAAAATATGTAGATCATTGTTCTACTGGTAAGCGCTGTACAAGCGTGAGAAATTTTTAAGACAGTGTGAATGCAGACGACGGGGAATTTTGTATCATAATATGTTACTTAAGTTTATGGTTAAGGAAAGCTAATTCGAGTGCAAATTAAAATAGTTAATAACGTAAAGTATAAAGGAAGTATCAGAGTGTTAACCATTTATTTCGGGGAAAAGTACAGTTCGAAAGTGTGTTATTTGTTGATTGGTTAGTCATGAAAAGCGCTGACTAACGTGGAAGAATGTTTTTTATATTGGCCTTAAACAAAACTGATCAATCAGAATGATGTATTCTTCGTGCGTCTTTTCTCTTGGAGGTATAGAATGCTTACAGCAAGCTAAGTAATCGGAGCCCAGCCTTCCAACAGCACGGGCGTGTGTAGTATGAGCTCCGAAGGAAGTTATAGCTTGCCGGTTTTACGAGGGGGAGTTGCAAAATGTTTCCCCTGCCGACTGTGGGCAGAGTTGTGTGATATGGGCGAAAGACGACACGGCAGGTGAACGTGCACGTGCAAGACACCGATACACCATTGGGTAGAGGTCGGCCGCGATCAAGCAGATGGCGCTGTCGCAGTGCCTGCGCAAAGCGGAGGCCAGCCGCTCAGTCTTTTCCCGGGGCTGTGGATAGAAGATGCGTTTTGGAGTCGTGCTCAAAGGTCGAAGCGAGAGCTGTTATCCGCTATGAATGGACACGTGGAGTACCAGGCACAAAGATTGATAACCGCCTTGTTGAGGTGTATGGGTCAGGTGTGATGTCGAGACAAATGGTGCCAGCGATTCAGTGATGGACGTCAGCACGTGCAGGATATACCGAGACCTGGACAGACGCGCATGGCCACTGCAGATGCAAATGTCAGGAAGGTGGATGACGTGATTAAAGCGAACCGGTGTATCACCATCGATGGAATAGCGTCAGAACTTGGAATGGGACACGAGTGAGCTCACAATATCTTATAAAGCGGTATGACAAATGTCTCAATGTACTTGGAAATTATGTAGAAAAATAAAGAAATGTCTTATCTTTAATGTCTCATTCTCTTTTTTTTTCCTTTCACACACAACTCTGACCACAGTCGACAGGGGAAACTTATTTTCCAACTCCCCCTCGTAGTTGTGCTACATGCCTCAAAAATGATTTAAAGTGAAGGCATATTTATACCGGCGTGTTTTTTTTTATTAGAATGTACGAATTTTTAAAGTAATTTTTTGTATGAGAGAAGACAGTAATTCCGCGTGGCATATTGAGCAGATTGGTGACTAAAAACTGGAATGCTTTAGACACTGATAAACTTAATAATATGGCGAGCATTTTCATTTAAGAACAATCCGTGCTTAGTAGCTGTTCAGATTTCGGGAAATAAGTTACCATAAAATTTGCTAACATGAATGAAAGGGTTTGGGAATGACTGTTTCAGAATTAGCACGGGCTTGGCAGTGAACTTGTAATTCTCGACTTCGATATATTCTGAAGTTTTGCCAATGTTTTCAACTTTCATTCAAAATTAAGACCATTTCATGATTCTTAGAACAGATAAGTTGTATGCAGCTTCGTGAGAGTTGCAGTACGGTAGGTTTCTCTTTCGCTTTCCTACCGGCGATCTACAGCGACGAGTTCACAGGTAGGTGCAAGTAAAGGACGAAAAGGAACAGCGCCGCCACAAAGTGGGCTTCGTCTTTTTACAAAACCTTCCACGGCCAATCATTGTCCACTTCCATGCGAGCAAGAAATTCTAAACCAGAGGTCTCTCTTGCTGGCAGGTCAACAGGAAGCAACTCGTTCGCATGGGTAATTGTGAGTGGATAGCAAAGAAGGATGTTTCGTAGGATTTTACGCACTGTGCTCACGGGTATGTCCAATGTTCAGGCAATTCTCGGTGCATTACACCTTCGTACACTACCATTCGTCTCCTCCTGCACTGCTGTGGCCACTGCTTCCACTGACGTCGAATGAAATAGTTTGCTCCCTCTACCAGGTTGCACACAAAGAGAACTCGTCTTTTCGAATAATTTTCTTGAGCCCCACGTCAGTCATTGGAGCAACGCCTTTTTTCAAACCCTTCAGTTTCCGGAGCATCTGCAGAGCGACGTTTGCACAATCATCATTCTTGTAATACAGCTTTACAAGCAGAGCGCGATCCTGCATTGAGACAGACGCGAAAGGAGGAAAAGCCTTTTTTTTTTTTTTTTTTTTTTTTTTTTTTTTTTTTTTTTTGTGGTGGTGCTGAAGTCTGATCAACTTCGTTGATTTTTACTTCTGTAGGGAATGGAAGGGGTAAAAATTTTCTCTTTATTTATTTATTCTTCTTTCAGCTTTAGTTTGGGCACACAGAAGGGTCCTTTAACTCGCTGCTTTTGGTGTGTGTTTGAAAACATGTGTGTAGAAGTGCTAAAGGACGATATGTCCTTAAATTATGGAGAATTACGTAGGGATATCATTTACGGAGGCTCAAATACTATCGCCTTCGGTACTTTATATTTGTGGTTGCGTAAGGGTTCTACCGCCCCTACTGTGGTGAGTTGTGGTGTACTGTCACGTATCATGTCCAACTTCCGAAATAAGGTTCGTGCCTTCTCCTTGACCTTGTCTGAGAGGTAAGATTCGCTTAAGGCTCGATGAATGTCTTGATTTCGGATCCACCATTGGGCTCCTGTGATCCATCGCAGGCATCTGCTTTGTACAACCTGTAACTGCTTGTAGTTCGTGGCACACGTAGTACCCCAAGAGGTCGATCCATACAAAATGGATGGTTCGACTGTGGCATGGTACAACTGGAGTTTCGTGCGTTGGCTGAGGTATGAGCTCTTCAGAAAGGGGAGGAGAGCTCCCAGCATTTTGAGGCCAGACGTCTTCTTCTCCATAATGTGATGACTATACAACAGTTTGGCGTCTAGATGCACTCCCAGGTATTTTACAGTTGTTGCCCAGGGGAGTGGCTGGTCTGATATCCGCAGGCGGTCATTGACGATGGGTCTCCGACGTGTGAAGACAATAACTTTGGTTTTTTCCGCATTGACCGTTATTTTGTTCATGTGGGTCCAGTGGTCCACTAAATCTAGTTGGCGCTGCATCCGTGTGACGAGGTGGTCCATTCTGGTGCCTGCAGTCAGGAGCGCTGTGTCGTCGGCATAGAAACTGGCAGTAACATGTGGCACCGTCGGGAGGTCGTTAATATATAAATTAAACAGCAGTGGGGAGATGACCGATCCTTGTGGAAGTCCTTCAAGGACAGGCCGTGTTGTTGAATTCTTGTCATCAATGCGAACATATAATCTGCGATCCTGACGAAAATTGTCGAGAAGTTTTAAATAGCAGTCTGGTAGGGGAGTGGTACGTCGGAGCTTGACGATCAAGTTGCGTTGCCATACTTTATCGTAAGCCTTCTCTATATCGAGAAAGACTCCAATAGTATGTCGTTTCTTGTTGAAATTGTCCTGGATAGATTCCGTGATCGCAGTAGTTGTAACTCAGCCGATAGCTTCGCCTGGAAGCCAAACTGCTCCGGTCGGATGATGTTGTGTGCCACAAGGATGTCCAGCAGGCGTTTCAGTAGGACACGTTCCAGTACCTTTCCCAGCGTCGACAGTAAACTTATGGGTCTGTAGCTGCCAGGGTGTGAGAGATCCTTGCCCGGTTTTGGTATTGGCACTATTCTGGCAATCTTCCATGCCTCTGGGAAGTATCCAGTCCTGAGGCAGCTGTTCACTATCCGGGTGAGAAGCACAACAGGCTTTCTCGGGAGGTGTTTCAATTCCGTATTGCTGATTCTATCTGCTCCAGGTGAGGTGTGTTTGCTATACTTGATAATCCTCCGAATTTCCTCCGGCGTTGTCAGCCGGGGCATAGTGTTAGTCGGGGCGTCCCGAATAGCTTCCCATTCCGCCGCTGTGGCCTCCTCTGCACGGTGGAGTGCATCATCTCCATCCTCCGTGGGGGGCGTAGTCATCTGTTGTTGGTATGTATCCGCATACAGCTCCGCCTGCGCCAGTGAGTCGTACAAGAGGCCATGGGGTCCTCGAATTGCCCTTTTGGGGGGCTGTTGCTGTCTGAGACTTTTAACTATTCGCCATTCATCTTTGGTGCGTAATAGAAAGTTGTCCATTTTGAGTTCCCATGTGTGTTGCTTCCAGTCCTGAACCTTCCGCCGGAGTTCTCGGGTGAGTCTGTGAGTTTCCCGTCTATCGTCCGGATGGCGGTAACGGACCCATCGTTTCCGACAGCGATTGCGCCTTGTCTTAAGCTCCTGCAGTGGTGGTGGAAACTCGTCATAATTGACTTCCGGTTGCAGGTGCTCCGTGAGTGCTCGTTGTTTCGCACTGGTAATCTTCTTCGTGAGTACTGCGACTGCCACATCAATCGCTTCTCTTGTAGTAACAACCTGGGTTGGTCGCACATTGTTGTTGAGGTACGCTTGGAACTGCTGCCAGTCGTAAGTTCTTGTCTTCGGCAGTGGGAGTTGCAAAGTAGCCCTCTCTATGAGTCCTAACACCGGTCTGTGGTCCGACGAAAGATCATCCAGCGCCCGCAGATGGAGATTCGGGTTGATGTTCTTGATTATGGCGATGTCTAGAACATCAGCGTCTTGTGTCTGGACGTAAGGTATCCTCGTCGGTTCCCGTGGTCCATGGACGGAAACATGTAAATTCTCAGCCAGTGCAAACAACATATGTCCTTTTGGGTTAGTCTTACGGGAATTCCAGGCAACATGTTTACTATTAAGATCACCTCCAAGGAGGATCTTGTCGTAATCCTCTGTAACGGAGTAAAGATCTTCTGGGTGGAGAGGCTTCTTTGGGCTAAGGTAAGCCGCAATACAGGTAATGTTTCCGAGCGTCGTGTGGATTGTTACTGCCGTGGCCTCTAAAGTCTGGAGTTGAGGTAAACGTTCTTGGTGGTGACGAATACATTTTTTGATCAGAACTGCGGTCCCTCCACCCCGTTGGTCCCGTCTGTCCGTCCGGTAGATGTGCATGTTCCTCAAGCGCAGGTCGGTTGACTCGCGAAGATGTGTTTCGGAGACAAATGCTACGTCTATCTTGTGGCGATGTAAGAAGTCCGTGAATTCTATTTTCTTCGGTTTCAGGCCGTTGGCATTCCAAATGCAGAAGTTAAGATTCCTCGCGTGATGCCGTCTATCCATTTAGGGTGTTTGAAAAGCTGTCAGTACGCTTTCTACAAGCGAGAGGATAGACGTCAGCTTCTGCTGGAGGGCGGTGAGTAGTTGAAAAATATCTGTTAACGCTGGCGTAAAGGTGGTCGACCAGGCAGATGACGTCTCCGCTGGTGTTGGAGTCGGCGGATGGGCATGTAGTGCTTCGGAGTACGTGCGCTGTTGTCTTGTCTGCCGTAGAGTCACTCTGGGTGCCGGTTGTGGTCGAGAGGCGATTGTTTCCACAGGGAGAGGTGCCGCTTGTTGTTGGGTGGCCGGAATCGCAGCCATGGCCGAGTTCTTAAAAATTGTAGGCCGTTGTGGGGTCGACTTCTTTGGTGTCCTTCTAGTATATTTCCGTAGGAGTTCTTGAAATTTGGGGCAGCCACGGAAGGTCGCTGGATGTTCTTGTTCACAATTGGCGCACTTTGGGGGCGCCGTCCTAGGATGGGTACAATTCGATGATTTATGGGATCCACCGCAGCGGACGCAGCGTGCTGGCATGCTGCAGTAGTTTGCTGTATGCTCTAAACGTTGGCAATGTCGGCACTGGACTGGTCCTTCTTTACTGTTATAGGTTTCTATTATCACTCGTGTGTAGAGCAGGTATTTGACGTCATAGATCTTGTCACTGTCTTTTCCGGATGGGAGGGTGACTCGGTACACAGGTTGCAGTATCAATTGTTTCGTCTTCTCGTCGCGTTCCTTAAATTGGTAGACTTGTAGCACTTTGAAGCCTTTTTCCTTGAGGGCATAGTAAAGTTGTTCTTCGGTAACTTCCGCCGGAAGGCGTTTGACAACTACTTTCAGTTCCCTGTCTTCTGGTGCTTGATGTGTAAAATAGGAGAAGTTGTGGTTCGTGAAGAATTTTATTGCACGCCTTTGGTCTTCGAAGGACTCAAAGTGGTATTTGATGCGGTCCTTTTGGTATATAGCTTTAAGGTTGCCCTCTAGAAGTCCGTTGAGCGTTTCATTGAGGTGAGCGTAATCCTTTGTGTAATAAATTGTGACTGGGGGCACTTTGCGAAGCACATTCTTGTCTCTGTCCACGGCTCCTGCGGCATTAGAAGTTTGTCCCTGCGGCTTGTTGGTGGTTGATGGAGGCGCAGCTTGAGGTGTCAGTGGGGCGAATCGGTTCGTTGTGGGGATGGTCTCCGTTCGTCTCTTAGCCGGGTTGGCTAAGTCCTTTGCTAATGCGTTGCTTCTGCGCCGTTTGTTGTGTACGAGCGTAAAGTCCCCCTCTGCGTGTAGGGAGTCGTCGTTGTCTGCTGGAAAGGCCGCTGCCATCTCCGCGTCGTCGACCGTTTGGTGGGAGTGCTGTGATTCGGCATCTGAGTCCACAGATGGAGATGCCAGACAGGTGTCGTTCTCCTGCTCTTGCGTTTCCCGTGAATAGCGGATAAGGCGTTGTATGTCCTTCAGCGTTTCTTTGTCCTCCTCCCGACATATATCGAGCCTTCTGGCGTAGTCCTGGCGGTCGTCTTCATTGCTGCGTCCGTCGTGATGTGATGTATGGCCGACGTCCGAATATGGTTTCGTCGTGTGGTGTGTAGTTTTCTGCGGTCGAATAGCGCCTGTCGATCGTCGTTCTATCCTGTCATGAACCGGTGCCGTAGCCTGGGTCGTCAACCTGGGATCCGTCCTGTGTGGAGCGGCCGCTGGAGCGTCCGGCGGGCCAGGCCCAACCGACCGACCAGCGGCCGACTCCAGCGCGTTCGAGGCGGCTGCCCCGGCCGCGCGCGCATCGTCCTCGCTCGTCGGCATCGCGAACTCGTGTCGCACCTGACCAACTCGCTGGAGGAAAAGCCGTGTACCCGGCGTGTTTATACGAACTTCAACGGGTCGTGCGCATGACAGGTGTTTTCATCTACGTGTTCTGTCACATACAGCGCCATCTATTTATCAATTTTCACACTATTTTTTTTTCTTCTGCCATACGTTTTCCCCCTTCTCCGATAACATTCCGTTGCAATTTGACGTCATTCTGAGCAGTGCTGTTATTTCTACAGCGTTTTGAAAGTTCAACTGAAATTATAATCACCCTGTATATTGTACTGTAGGTGCCCACCATAGAAAAAACTATAACAATTGCGTTATTCTCATGTATATTAGAAATCGATTTTATTAAAATGAGCGCTTTTTTTATAATCATTATATTTTATGTACTTTTAAATAACAATATATGGAATGGGGGTAAGGAATGAAAGAGAAAGCCGCCTGGTAGAATCATAAAAAAAAGTTGTATACATGGAAGAAGCCTGGAGATACTGACAGGTTTCAGATAGATTATACAATGGTAAGACAGAGATTTAGGAACTAGGTTTTAAATTGTAAGACATTTCCAGGGGCAGATGTGGACTCTGACCACAATCTATTGGTTATGAACTGTAGATTAAAACTAAAGAAACTGCAAAAAGTTGGGTATTTAAGGGGATGGGACCTGGATAAACTGTCGGAACCAGAGGTTGCAGAGAGTTTCAGGGAGAGCATTAGGGAACGATTGACAAGAGTGGGGGAAAGAAATACAGTAGAAGAAGAATGGGTAGCTTTGAGAGACGAAATAGTGAAGGCAGCAGAGGATCAAGTAGGTAAAAAGACGAGGGCTAATAGAAATCCTTGGGTAACAGAAGAGATACTGAATTTAATTGATGAAAGGAGAAAATACAAAAATGCAGTAAATGAAGCAGGCAAAAAGGAATACAAACGTCCCAAAAATGAGATCGACAGGAAGTGCAAAATGGCTAAGCAGGGATGGCTAGAGGACGGATGTAGAGTCGTATATCACTAGGGGTAAGATTGATACTGCCTATAGGAAAATTGAAGAGACCTTTGGAGAAAAGAGAACCACTTGCATGAATATCAAGAGCTCAGAGGGAAACCCAGTTCTAAGCAAAGAAGGGAAAGCAGGAAGGTGGAAGGAGTGTATAGAGGGTCTATACAAGGGCGATGTTCTTGAGGACGGTATTATGGAAATGGAAGAGGATGTAAATGAAGATGAAATGGGAGATATGATACTGCGTGAAGAATTTGACAGAGCACTGAAAGACCTGAGTCGAAACAAGGCCCCGGGAGTAGACAACATTCCATTAGAACTACTGATAGCCGTGGGAGAGCCAACCATGACAAAACTCTACCCTCTGATGAGCAAGATGTATGACACAGGCGAAATACCCTCAGATTTCAAGAAGAATATAATAATTCCAATCCCAAAGAAAGCAGGTGTTGACAGATGTGAAAATTACTGAACTATCAGTTTAATAAGCCACGGCTGCAAAATACTAACACGAATTCTTTACAAACGAATGGAAAACCTGGTAGAAACCAAGCTCCGGGAAGATCAGTTTGGATTCCGTAGACATGTTGGAACACGTGAGGCTGACCCTACGACTTATCTTAGAAAACAGATTAAGGAAAGGCAAACATACGTTTCTAGCATTTGTAGACTTAGAGAAAGCTTTTGACAATGTTGAGTGGAATACTCTCTTTCAAATTCTGAAGGTGGCAGGGGTAAAATACAGGGAGAGAAAGGCCATTTACAATTTGTACAGAAACTAGATGGCAGTTATAAGAGTCGAGGGGCATGAAAGGGAAGCAACGGTTGGGAAGGGAATGAGACAGGGTTGTAGCCTATCCCCGATGTTATTCAATCTGTATATTGAGCAAGCAGTAAAGGTAACAAAAGAAAAATTTGGAGTAGGTATTAAAATCCACGGAGAAAAAATAAAAACTTTGAGGTTCGCCGATGACATTGTAATTCTGTCAGAGACAGCAAAGGACCTGGAAGAGCAGCTGATCGGAATGGACAGTGTCTTGAAAGGAGGATATAAGATGAACATCAACAAAAGCAAAACGAGGATAATGGAATGTAGCCGAATTAAATCGGGCGATGCTGAGGGTATTAGATTAGGAAATTAGACGCTTAAAGTAGAGCTGCATCAAACCAGTCCCAGGATTGAAGACCACAACAACATATGGTCCTATCGCTCCCAGGTTGCATTAAAAGAGTTTGAGGAACAGCTCTGGACAGAGAGTGCTTTTGTGTCCGGTTCAGCCACTGCTGACTTAAAACCTGCTGAACGGATATTGCACGCATCGAGAGAAATGCGTGGGCCGTGGTCCCAGCACTGACTAATCTTCGTAAGCTGTATGCTGCGACTGAGCGGTTGTGGGTTAGGATGACTCCATAAAACTTCATTGTTTCATGGAGCCCGTGCTATCCCTCCGTTATCAGCCCAATTTCGGACCGAGCGAGATGGCGCAGTGGTTAGCCCGCTGGACTCGGGAGGACGACGGTTCAATCCCGCGTCCGGCCATCCTGATTTAGGTTTTCCGTGATTTCCCTAAATCGCTCCAGGCAAATGCCGGGATGGTTCCTTTGAAAGGGCACGGCCGACTTCCTTCCCCGTCCTTCCCTAACCCGATGAGACCGATGATCTCTCAGTTTGGTCTCTTCCCCCAAACAAAACAACCGACCCCCCCCCCCCCCCCCCCCCAATTTCGAGAACAGTTTTGTTGTCCGGATGTATTTGGCCGCGTATTTGAAATCGCTTCTGTGACTGATACAGATGGGAATAGGTGTATAATTATATCCCAGAAATCCCCTTCGCCGGCTGGCGTGGCCGAGCGGTTCTAGGCGCTACATTGTGGAACCTCGCGACCGCTACGGTCGAAGGTTCGAATCCTGCCTCGGGCATGGATGTGTGTGATGTCCTTAGGTTAGTTAGGTTTAAGTAGTTCTGAGTTCTAGGGGACTGATGACCTCAGAAGTTAAGTCCCATAGTGCTCAGAGCCATTTGAACCAAATCCCCTTCAAAAAAATTTTGAGACCTATGTCGATGGCCTGCAAATTTCAACTAGACATGACTAATAAATGTGGGCAATTGATTATCTTACAAAACATCAGAGAAGAAGAAAGTCCCTGCAACTTCCGTGTGACTATACATTGTGGATGTGAGCATTTTTTTAAATCCGTCCTTTTGTTAACGAGATAAGTTCTTCAGAGACTAACAGTAGTTAATAAGAATATTTCTGTGCATAGTTAAATAGTATCTGCCTTTTAAAATCTTGTAGCAAAGCATGAGAGGTGAGAAAATAAGTGTTTCCAACTAGTAACGTAGTTCCGAGCCAATGGAGTATTTTTTTTATAAAATAAAACTCAGTACTGCTACAAGTTGTGTTTATTGATTACCAAATGGGTACTTGCGACGCTACCTACAACGTATGTAAATGAAACAGAAAATGTTGTGTGGTTTCTACATGTTATTTTGCTGTCAAGGCAGTTAACGTTCAGGGAATAAATGTGAATACTCGCTACACATATATTTTCGTAGATTTTTTGTTACTGGCTGACAGCTAATTAAAGGTACAACACTGTTACAGGCTTCAAGCATCCAGAACCATCTCGCAGTTTCGGAAGCAAAGATAATAGTGGCGAACAGAGTAATACTTTTGAGATTTCACACTAATCTGGCTACACACTTGTTGGAGAGCCAATATATTACAAGTGAAATTTACAATTGTTGTCATACGGTTCCGTTACTTTATTTGGAAGGATTGGTTATTATCTTCAGGCAGTAAACTTAAAAAATTTCGTGAAACGTTCTTGCACGTGTCTAACAACTCTACCAGAGCAGTTTGAACTTACCCGGTAGTGACGCCACTCGCTTTGCTACCCCCCCCCCCCCCTTCCCCCCAGCGGCCATTTATTTAGTTTGAATGTTAATGGTCGAAAGTCGACGTTCTATCCCAACATGGTGAGTCACTGATGTCGTGCAGCAAATTCGCTTACTGCACTTTCTAAATTAATTTGTAACATGTAATTTTTATTGCCCCCAGTAGCTCAGCTCATTCCAGTAAATGCGAAAGGTAATAATCTTGAGTTAAGATCCAATCGTGCTAAACTAGCAATGTACTCAGATTCTGGCTATGGCAGCTAAATCCGAGTACAAATGCAGTTCCTGATCAATGAATGTATGAAATGAAGCCAGCAAACTTTCTGAGGACTGGAGACAATAACTTCACCGTAGCTTAAGCTATTTTAAATTCAAAACGCCAACTGTTCTGGTACAGTATACAGTTCACGAATGTATGTTCCCCTTAAGAGTGCTGTTTATTTTGTAAGTGTATTTGTCACCTTGTTATTTTTGCGCGAAATCAGCTTTTCTCTCTTATTTTATCGGTTCAGCTCTACTGCCAAAAAGTAAATGAGGATATTAATTCTTGCCCAAATCATTTCAGTTGACGCCACATTACAAAATGTATTGTTCATCTTGGGGACCCTTATTTTCAACATTTCCAGAGCCCACGGTCCAATACGAGATAAAAAAAAAAAGATACTACTTGCCCAGTTTACGTCACGTACATTATTGTTGCGGTAGCCTACTTGTGTTGGAACGTGGGCTCTCGGAATTTTGAAATAGAAAATACAGAGGCGTGCCAAACATCGTTCTTATTGCTTACCCGTCCGTAATGGAATACAATTGCATCAAAATGATATGGTGTGTGAACCTTCCGCTGTTATCTGGCAGAATACAATTACTGATGCAAATAATATACTTGTTTCTAAAATACGGAATAATTCATTGACGCTAAACTGTCAGTGGCACTTCACTTTCTACAAGGACACTAATGTACGGTAGTGTCATGTTCCATTTTTCTCAGTTTTTCTGTGGATGCGTTCACAGTTTTCGTTGCTTTATAATCTGTTGACTGCAGGCAGACATAACTCAATGCTGACTTTTCTCACTGTTGCTGGGGGCGCCGTTCTTTGTTTCAGGGCAACGATGGTGATAAGCGTCTACGTAGCGAGCTTGATTTGAGAAAATATGCTTCGGCGAACTCGAAGAACGTGAGGTACGTCAACAGTCACCCATTATTCATTAACTTCTAGAGTTCCCCACGTGAAACATAATTTCAGTAATGTCACTTTTTTTTTCTCTCCAGAAGTCACGATTCTTCACGAGATGGCGTTGCTAAACAACAAGAGCGTCCCCTCGATCCTTCTATGAAAGGCCAGTACTCCAAATACCATCGGTCGTGGGGACAGCATTCACAAGAAGTGGAGAGCCCACTTCAGGAGATGCGTCGTTTAATGGGTACCCTCCATGTGAGTCAACCTGGGCCAGGACGAAGTGCGAGTCAGGATACTGCAGAAGCCTACAGCCAGACAACACAGGCCCAGAAGCAAAGTGCACACTCAAATTGATGTGTATCCTTAAAACTGCCTGTGCTCAATGCCTCAAGCTTAAGGATATCTGCAGTAAACTCTATTCATTTATTGCCACTCGTGTTTCTTCTTGAAAACAGAAACTGAAGCTGAATAAACTGCAGGAGGCATATGTGCATTGTGTCAGCTTACACCATAAAGAGAATAGAATGATAACTGGCAAATACAGATTTTTAAGATGAACATCACTTCAACTTTTCCTACTAAGGTGGCTGTATAGTTGTTAGACACTGACCGTGTGGCCATAATCTCTTTGTCTTTATTGGTGAGTGGCATTCTGAAAAGCAGCGACTGTACTGTGGAGTGTTTTAGATTCTGAAACTCTGTACTACCTTTGGGTAACTCCACTTTCCATATTAAGCATAACAGTGTCCAAATTCAAGTAGTGAAGAATATACGATCCTGTTTCAAACAAAACCACTACTTCCCTACCATAAATTTTCACCTGTCTGTATCCCATCAAATGCGTCTCATAAACAGGCAGGCAACTTATTCATCATGATCTTTCAGCAACCATGGTTAATGCTTTGTAGTCTCACATGCAAATGGTGTAAAGGAAGATATCCTAGCAACATATCGAGGACCTTTTACATTTACTATCTCAGATTGCATCATTTGAAGCCTTATACAATTCATATTTGTCAAAGTCAGAAATATATATATATGGGGGGGGGGGGGGGTTTGGGATTGAAGGGACTAGACTGTTATGGCCATCGGTCAATATATATATATTTTTTCATATGACCTATACTTTTCATACACCTTATTTTGGGTAAATGTTAATTTTAGTCACTTATATTCTTGGCTGAGCAGTTTTCATAAATGTTCATGTATAGAGCCTATGACTGCATTTTGTTTAGCACAGAAATCGATAAGGCAAGTGTCTCTTACTCACTGAGGTAATTGAAGAATGAAGTCAAAATGAAAGAGGAATAAGAATTATATGTCACTGGTGTGTGTGTGTGTTATAACAAACTTCTTCATTATGGGGAAGGTGTGATTAAGTGTTTGTCTATTAGCTCTTAAATTCATGTTTTATTACTGTTGATCGTAATATTTGTGTTAATTGAATTCATTAATGACTGCTTATTCATCCTAATTGCTTTTTTCTATGGTTCTTTTAAATTACTATGTGTGGATACCAGATCAGCTCATTACATAAATCAGCAGTGGTTTTGTCTCCATTTTTTAAAAATATGAAATAACTTCTCAGACTTTGCAGTTAACATATGTGCACAACAAAATAAAAGCTTAAATATGTCATATTTGCATAATTTTCCAGTAAGCATCTAAACTGAATTGTCTCATTGCTGTAGCAATAGAAAATGTATTTTTAGTGGTCCAGTATCATCCAGGGCTAATTTATTGAAATGTTTTATTGGTTCTGCTTAATGCTTCATCTTCAAATATGGAATATATTTTTGATCCACTGTTCATGTGTTATGCACAGGAGATGTTGGTATGATAGAGTGAACAACAACTGTACACAACGTAAATTTTATTAAAATCATATTCAAATAAGTTTATGAAAGATGCTCAGTCCTCCACTTGCCTCACTACTTGCTGGAAGACTTGACCAAACAACTGTATTATGGCATTATTGTGTTTCATCTTCTGAAATGCATCATTGATTTAGACATTCAACTCAACTCTGGTGGATATTGGAGTATTGTAGGTGACCTCTTGACCTCCCACATGAAAAGACTTTTATTAAATCAAAGCAATGCACTGAGCAAGCAACAAGTTAATGCTAAACCATCATCAATTCCATCATACTGGAACCAGAGCTTGCTGCTAACAGCAAGCAATGCTGTGTCCAGTAGTTCCATAAGTGCAGTACAGAGAAACTGAAGGTAAGGCAGTCCATTTAAGTGTGCTGCAGAGAAACAGTTTCAGTCAGAATGCTCATGGAAAACTTTGTTAGTGAGATCTTACAACAAACACATATGGGTTCACGTAGTTAGATGCACTGTTTATGTAATTTAATTGTGGTAACAAATACAATGTCTAAAATAGGTTTGACCTGCCACTGTCACCTGTCAGAAAACAGCACCATTAATATTTTCAAGAAGGAACCAATGCATAAATTCTATTTGAGCTGCAAAAGTTGGTAGTTTTAGTGCATGCATCTTCTGAACGCAGTACATAGTTGATGGTACATTATTAAACCTCTCTATCATGTCCTGTGAAAATTGCCAGACTATCAGTGTAATAAGTCACAGCTGCAAAATACTAACACGAATTCTGTACAAATGAATGGAAAAACTGGTAGAAGCCAAGCTTGGGTAAGATCACTTGGATTCCGTAGAAATGTTGGAACATGTGAGGCAATACTGACCCTATGACTTATCTTAGAAGATAGATTAAGGAAAGGCAAACCTACATTTCTAGAATTTGTAGACTTAGAGAAAGCTTTTGACAGTGCTGACTGGAATAGTCTCTTTCAAATTCTATAGGTGGCAGGGATAAAATACATGAAGCGAAAGGCTGTTTACAATTTGTGCAGAAACCAGATGGCAGTTATAAGAATTGAGGGGAACGAAAGGGAAGCAGTGGTTGAGAAGGGAGTGAGACAGGATTGTATCCTATTCCCGATGTTATTCAATCTGTATATTGAGTAAGATGTAAAGGAAACAAAAGAAAAATTTGGAGTACGAATTAAAACACATGGAGAAGAAATAAAAACTTTGAGGTTTGCTGACAACATTGTAATTCTGTCAGAGATAGCAAAGGACTTGGAAGAGCAGTTGAATGGAATGGACAGTGTCTTGAAATGAGGATATAAAAGATGAACATCAACAAAAGCAAAACGAGGATAATGGAATGTAGTTTAATTAAATCAGGTAATGCTGGGGGAATTAGATAAGGAAATGAGACACTTAAAGTAGTAAACGAGTTTTGCTATTTGGGAAGCAAAATAACTGATGATGGTCAAATTACGGAGAATATAAAATGTAGTCTGGCTAAGGCAAGTAAAGTGTTTATGAAGAAGAGAAATTTGTTTACACTGAGTATAGATTTAAGCATCAGGAAGTCCATTCTGAAAGTATTTGTATGGAGTGTAGCCATGTATGGAAGTGAGACATGGACAATAAACAGTTTAGACAAGAAGAGAAATGAAGATTTTGAAGTGTGGTGCTACAGAAAAATGGTGAAGATTAGATGGGAAGATTACATATCTAATGAGGAGGTACTGAATAGAGCTGGGGAGAAGAGAAATATGTGGTTCAATATGAGGAAAAGAAGAGTCGGTAGGACACATTCTGAGGCACTGAGGGATCACAACAACAACAACAATATACAAATGAACTCAAGCGGGAATCCCTTGACAAAGATGTCATTCTTTTCGTGCAACACAATTGGGAATATGTGGAGAACAGAATTTTAAAGCTGACTGCGGAACAGTTCTACTGAGGCCAATGCAAATTTTGCAAAAAACCCAATAAGATTAGATGAGAGGAATTAGGGCTCATATGGAGACATATAGATAATAATTTTTGAGTAGCTCTGTTTGTGAGTGGAGCAGAAGGAGAAATGCCTAGATATGGTAGAAGGTACTCTCTACCATGCACCATACTGTGTGTGTAGATATAACTGTAGGTGTAGAAGTTAGTAGATACTGAAGTTTGATTTGCTGCTTATCCACTTAGAGATTCTGAGCAGGAAAGTACGTCAGGTAAGACATCACTGCATTCTGAATTACTTAAATTTGAGTTACCAGATGCAAAATGTTCATTTTCTAGTGAGAATGATGATGGAGGCACATTGGGAACTTCTGAGCAGTCTATGTCAGGTAACTGTAGTGTCTATTGAGTATTCTACTTCCCCTTGATTTGTGAATATTTGTTTGCATGTGTTTTTCCTGCAGTATCAAGAGAAATGTCCAGAAAATTCTATGACTGGTTGTAAAATTTATATAGCATCCGCTTCTGGGCAACTCCGTACAATTATCATAGTCCCTTTTCATGATATTGCCATCTGCATACTCAGAGAAATATCTATAAAAAGAAAGTGATGCAGTAACATAAGGTAAATAAAGAATCACACAAATTCAACTCAAAGATAACCTTATTTTGTTGGTGAGTTTTGTTTTATAATAGGCATACACTTGGTTGTTCTCTTACTGAAAATAGCATATGTCGTTATTTGTGTACTTGCCATTTTTGGATAGTCTAATATTCATCATACATTAACTAATCACTTGAACAACTGATAACTTATTGCATATTAATCTATACACTACACCACTGTTAAATTACATAAGGCATGTTTCAAATATTGTAACTGTTACATTGGCACAACTTAACATGCAAGACTTGCACTAGCGAGCCAAAGAGCCCCAGACAGTGTCTCCGAGCCAATAAATGCATACAATCATTTTTCATTTGCATAAAAATGAAAAAAAGCTTGGTAAGTTTCCAAACAGTAACATTCTTCTGAGGTATAAGATTTCATACCTTAAGATTTGAATGGTGCAATATATGAGGTTTCAGTACTTCATTATAGAAGAGCTAAGCTTGCCTGTATTGCAATGCAGGGTATTTCATCTTAATCAGAACACATTTTTTAACACGTAGAAACAAGTAACTCAAAACTGACAATTTTTTACTTACATGGTTTTGCTGTCTTAAAGCTGATTCATTTTTACCTGATGACAACATCCTTCTGTGTTCTCTCTGCCAGGAGAACTGAATAGGGGACTGTTTTATCTTCAAAATGTTTTACACAGGCAGATGTCAATATTATTAAACCTTTCAGTAGATCAACATGCCCTCAAGGAAATATAAAGGTTGTAGTTTCCCTATGATTTCATTTATTCACAGTATCAGCATAACAATGCTGTGTTGGCTAGTGTTACAAGGCCAGATCAATCAATCACCCAGACTGTTTCTGGTGCAACTACTGAAAATACTGCTGTCACTCTCTTGTAAACATATGTTAGGCTTGCCTTTCCCAAGATGCCCAACTGGTGTTGTTGCACATTCAGTATGGCTCTGTGTATTGTAGTGGAAACCAGCAACCCCCCTGCAGCAAGGTCCATGGTCCATGGTTCATGGGAGGGTAAAGAAGCTTATTAGTGTCATGCATGTGCATTCATGCAACAAGCAAATAAACCAGCAAGTATTGCATCTTTCCTCATCACCAGAACACTATTTGCGCTTAATAGGTACCTTCAGCCATGGTTACTCATTGTCTCAATTGTTTCATGGGTCATGACAAATGCATCAGTTTCATCACACGACTTCTAGCAGTTGCTGTAGGTAAGCACGTTTAATTAGTTTGTGCCACAGTAGTTCAGTTGCACCAACATACACCCATGACACATTCATAATGGATTCCTTATTGACACAACAATATTTTTACACTAATAAGACTTACATGAACTGTATTAACAGTTGCAAATATGGACAACCATCAGTTCTATAATGGAATTACAAGAATGAAAATTTGTGTCAGACTGGGACTCAAACCTGAATTTCCTACTTATTGTGAGGGTTGCCTTACTATTAGGCTATCTGAGCATGATTCGTGACCAAACTTCCACATGTTGTCAACCATGTGTTTATAACTTACACCCATACATTTATTATGTATATCCGCATACAAGGGGGACATTTAATTGATAGTCCTTTGCCCAGTGTTGGTGGATAAATATGATATTGCAGTAACTGTGTTGTTTAGAAATATGATGCAAGGTTCCATTGGATATGCTCACAGAAAGTGGAAAATCTGAGTTCAACCCAGTCCGGCACCAATACATTTTATGTATTTCATAATGACTGTAGTCACCACAGTGCCTGTTCCTTTAAACATGAATGCATGGCTGAAGGAACATTGCATTATAATTCAGAATAAAACAGGCATCCCAGTATTATTTCAAAATGTATGCTACACATTTATTGCGTGCAAGGTGGCATATATGTGCCTTAGGAGATGATACTCTGGTCACATACAGTTTATAAGAGTGTCAACATATGTTGTAAGCAGTTTCATTGGAAGACCACATCGCCAGCCATCTAGAACGAGCATATTACATGATTTAAAACTCAAAATACAGGTTGAAAGTATCATTATTATTATTATTATCATTGTTAGTAGTAGTAGCAGTAGTAGTAGTAGTTGTTGTAATTGTGGCCTACAGTTGTAGATAAAGGAGAAGGTATCTTCATTTTACATGCTTGTGGCTGTGGATGGGCTTGCTGATAGACAAAAGTTGATAAAACAAAGGCAATCCAGTGCTCTTAAAACAGACATCCAATGTTATCATGTCTCCTACACTCTCAAGGTTTGAAACCGAGTGTTTGTATGTTGTCTGCATACACAGTCAGTGCGCAGACTGATTATTTACATATGCGTGCTGGATTTTTAATTTTGATTATTGTGATTATTATACTCTTTTTCTTATTCCATGTTCTGTGATGAGTAACATTATCATTGTGTGCTTTCTCTGTAACAGACACTAGGCTTTTTCTTTGTTGTATTTGTTATAACTCATCTCCAACACTACAAAAATACTTATACATAAAATTTGGTATTTCATGAGCATGATGTATCCCTGCCCTTCACGTGTAAGTTACTGCATTTGTGTTTGTTTCTGTCTGCCTCCTGATTTAAGATATTTGAGTCTGTTTTCCTTTTTATTTTCAGTATTAAACATAATTTTGTTATTTCATGAAATTATTTACAGTGAGCAGTGTGAATACACACCACATCACATGATGAACCTGGAGGTCAGAGGATGATCCAATTGCAGTGTCATGGATCATACTGTTGACTCCACACTGCCCAACATAGTGCTTCACAGCACACAATCTCTACATGTTCCTATGTTGACCCAACAGAATCGTTAATTATAACTGCAGTGAGCATGAAATCATCAAGATTGGGACATTGATCAATGTAAACATGTCTCCTGGACACATAAACCACATTTCTCCTAATAACAGATCAACTGGTAATGACTGGATACACCATCCGTGTAAACAGCTGCTTGCAACATGTGCTGTGCCCTGGACCCATCAGGATAATTTTCTGTGTCACAAGGCCAGAATCAGATGTGTGAGGAGAACGATAGTAAATGTGTGTTTGATTTATATTGCTAACTCCGATAAGGTTGTTTCGTTAAATTTTGTTCCTTTCATACTTTAAATGCATGAACCTCCATTCTTCCAGGAAGTCTTACAATAACAGCTCACTCTACTATATGAGGATAATATAAGTTGCATTTTTGTCTTTGAGCACTAATGTTCTGCAATATCTACTACAGTGCTTTTTGATGACTGAAGTTCAGCTTAAAATTATTATACTTTATTTTTTGTTGATAGCATGTTTTAATGAAGGATTTTTGAATTGCTATATTTCATAGTCATATTTGTCCTTATTTTTCCTTCTGATGCCTTACAAACACTTCTTGATATATTGGAATACGTATTCTATGGGCTTGCTGGTAAGTTTCTGGGGACTTATTTTAAATTAGGCAGCTGTAGTCTGGATTTATTCTTAAAGAAGGGTGTAGTTATCCTACCCATTACAACAGATATTTAACTGTGTGTGGAATAAAAGCCATTGACTGTATTAAGGTGTGGGTAATAGCTTGTGAAACCCCATTAATCGATAATACTGAATGCAGAACCTTAAATGCATGGCTAATCATGATTCGAGACTAGCTCAACAAAATGCACATATGTGCTCTGAGTCAAAGATGCTCTCTTGTCCAGGTCACCACCTGTGTCATAAACCCAGTCCCTATCCAAACTTCTTGCTGTTCCACCCATAATTATTACCTCATCCTCCTTTGTGAAATCCTTACAAACAGGTAAAGGCTGAATGTCCTATATTACCTGATTCAGCCTTGCACCTGTTTGAAAAATGTTGCCATATGTTAATGTGCCCCTACAATTGCGTGCAACTAAGGGTCTGCACCTCACACATCTTCTACCTGGGAGCAGTACCTTCTTCTTTTCACAATCCTAGGCTTCCATATCATAATTAGAATCTTCTGTATATTTCCTAATTCTTCTCCTGATCCTGTTACTATCTGATGCTCCTGTCTAGTGAAGTCAGACAGCTGATGTAATATAGAAATCTCACAATGTTTCTTTGACCTTGCCATCATACTAGCTGCCAGTTCCCATCTAACCTCCTTCCTTCCAGCTTTCTTTATACTCAGCATTTCCCTTACTTCCGCCAGTTCTATCTGAAAAGTACAGACTTCACTTTTCCTTAATCAGATTGTGCCTATTGCATGCACTCCAGTTTCTCCAACTCCCAGAGCATAAGGGAGGGTTTCACAATGATCTCTCCATTGCAGTACTCCAGCAAAACTATTTCTTACTTACAGTTTACTCTGACATTACACAGAGGAAGGAGAGATTGTTGTTTAATGTACTGCTGACAAGGTCAGTAGAGTAAGAGCAGTGCACGTTTGGAGAGCCCAAGAGGAGGAAAGGAAATAGGCCGTGTCCTGATGAATCCAAAGGAGAATGACTTTAAGTGGCCTCTATATCTATATCTATACTCTACAAACTGCTGTGAAGTGCATGGCAGAGGGTACATCCCACTGTACCAGTTATCAGGTTTTTTCTGCCCCTACATGTATGGAGTGTGGGAAGAATGACTGTTTAAATGCCTCTGTCTATGCTGTAATTAATCTAATCTTGTTGTCATGATCCCTACAGCAGTGGTGTGTAGGGATTGTAATGAATTCTTAGTCTTATCATTTAAAGGTGTTTCTTGAAACTTTGTAACTAGGATTTCTCAAGATAGTTGATGTCTACCTGCAAGTGTCTGCCAGTTCAGTTTGTTCAACATCTCTGTGACACTCTGTTGTGGGTCAGATATGTGACCATATGTACTGATCTTCTCTTTATATGTTCAGTATCCCCCATTTGTCCTACTTGCATAAATAGCTGTGTGTGTTACAGTGCCGCTTCTGGGAATGGACGGTGTGCCAGACCTGAACTGAATATCCTCTGGATTTACGATAAGGGTAATGTGCTGGCCAGTTTGGATGTGGTTTTTAGGTGGTTTCGACATCCTGCTAGGTGAATACCAAGCTGATACCAAAGCACCACCTCAGTTACATGATTCATAAACAAACTTTCACATGAATAACATTGCATGCAGACATTTGGGGTACACATATTCAGACCCAGGAGGTAGTGGAGTGGTGACACAAATTACATTCAACCTTCCCTTAAATTAACCACACCATATACATTAACAACAATGACATCCCTGTGCTAATGCAGTGCAAGGGAAGAAGAAAAAGGAGGAGGTCCCCTGTTAGTCCTATTCAGTGTGGGTCCCACTCATTTCAGCAATAACGTAGGATGGGTCATACATGTGGATTGTAAGCCATCTCCTTTGCAGACTGATGCCATATCCCTGGTATTCTACCAGTAAACCAATGTCTGCTACAATCCTTTACCCACAACTAAGACTATTTGATTGTTCCATTTTATGTTCCTACAAAGTGTTATATCAAAGTATGTGTATGAGTTTACCAATTCCAACTATGACTTGTTGATACTGTAGTCATAATTTGGTCATTTCCTCAGAGACATTTCACAGGAGTTACATTTGTCTGCGCCCACTGTCAGTTAGGTATGTTAGTGTGAAGTGAAATTTTAAGATTAATACTAAACTCAATTTGATTTGATTGGAAAAATAAATTGACTGGTAGGGACCACTGAACTTCAAAATGTACTTTATGAATCAGGTGTCAGACAGTGTGGTCAGTTATTGTACATGACTTATGTTACAGCTCAGGTACAAAGATTAGTTACCCAACAATTTGTCAACAGGTAGTATTACTTAATTTTCTTGATCACATGCCTGCACAGAAATTGTTGATCACAAGAATGAATGATCAGTGAGGTTAGAGAAGTGCAAAAAATGCTATCATTGATGTTTTGATCAATGCAAGATGGTATGTCAAATTACATTGAGGCACTCAATGGTTTCCTGGTAGAATACCAGAGAAATGCTATCAGTCTGCAAAGAAGATGGCTTACAGACCACTTGTATGACCCATCCTACATTATTGCTGAAATGTGTGGGATTGGATTTGGTAGAGGTTTCCTGAATATGGTACAGTGATAGTGAAATTATGGGGAGTTGGTGTTTATGTCAGTGACATAATACACACACTTGAGAACATTTTTAAATGTAGCATGATTGTGTATTGGTTTTCTGTGCTTTCCCTAAATTGCTGCAAATGTATTCTGGAATGGTTCCTTTGAAAAAGTGTGAATCAGTATCCAGCCCCATTTATTTCCAGTACCAATGCAAGCTACATATTTATGAGGAGGGTGCTGAAAAGTAATTCCTCTTAATTTTTTATGTGAAAACTCTTAAAGTTTTGTTAAATAAAACACGTTATTAACATTTCACATCTTTATTCTTCATGTTTGCATATTTTCAGTACACTGCTGCTAGAGGGCTCTAAATTATAGTATATAACATGGCAGTGTGTAACATAACTATGTCAATATATGAGAAACAATGCAATGTAATCCAAGTTTCAAATTCGAAGAGTTTGTCCATATATGGAGCACCCTGTCCTTCAGCATGACAATGCCAGAACACACGTGAGTGCTGTGACATCTGCAACAATCTGAAGCCTAGAGTTCACTGTCATCAATCATTCGTCATACAGTCCCAACTTAGCCCCATCTGATTTTCATCTGCTTCCAGTACTTAAAGAACATCTATGAGGAGTTCATTTTGATGGTTATGAAGTGGTGCAAGCAGAGAGTTTGTGCCTTTATCAAGAAAGTCAAACATTCTATCAACAAACTGATCTCTCATTGGAAAAATGTGTTCATCACCAGGGTGACTATGTTGAGAAATTAATATGCATGTAGAAATGATGAATAAAGATGTAGAATTTTAATAAAGTTTGTTTTATGAAAAGTATCTTCAAGAATTTTTACAAAAAAAACTTGAGGGCATTACTTATCAGCAAGCTCTTTTAATTATCTAATTGCATACATGATGATACAACCCAGTCTTCCTTCCTTGTTATAGTATGCTTCCCAAGCTGTGGAAACACAGAGCGGTATCTTTTTATTGTACTTCAGGAAGAACAGAAACAAAATCCTCCCTCAACGTGTTAGTACATATGGGAAAGGGTTCTCAAAATATTGAACAATGTCACAGTAGTTAAAGAAGTTATATTGCTAGCTTATTTGGAATTAACAGGAAACTTGAGTGTCTTGGAACATTTGGCCGCATTTTTAGTTTGAATAATATTATAGTCATCAGTGCATGAGCTGGCTGAGTGAATCATTTTGCAAAGAAACAGACAGAAAATACTTCATAATGCTGACACTTTGCCCCCTGTGTACTGTAACATCAACACCATGCTGGCAACTGGTTTAAATATGTTCACAAGAGAGGGGTGGGGGGTTCTGATTAGTATTTGTCTTTCTAATAGAAATATTGAGTACCTAGTAAGCAATATAGTAGTACTTACATTTATAGTGTTAGATAAAACACCAGAACCATCACTGGCAGCTACAAAAAGAACACACCAACAGATTGTTTTAGATCATGAGCACTCCATTCTGATTAAAATTGCTTGTTAGTTGACACTTCATGACTTGAACTTAGTTCCTCCAATCAGAGCTCACAATGCCATATGCAAATTATCCATCATTGGCAATACACCACTACAAAAAGTCAGCCCATTTGCAGGGCAGCCCATTTAACCGTAAACGTCTAGAGCAGACAATGGTGTTCTGCCCATGTTGGCAGCCCACTCCCTGCTGACCAAGGGCTAATTGACAACCAGTGTGACAATGCTGTAGCACTACATGAGAAATGTCAAATAACAAGTAGTTTTAATCAGACTGTAAGAGATGAGTGCACATTAAAAAATCACTGGAGGGATAAACTGTAGGAACAATTTGTCTGAACAAAAATTGCATGTGGGGAAATTTGGGAAATGTAACAGATGTTCCCTGCACGTCCAAGACAGCTTACCACATTCACAACAAATGTGAAAATAACTAATTTAAAAAAACTTCACTGATTATTATGCAACAGCACTAAAACATGTCTCTGTCAAAGTAGAAAAAGAAACTATTTTGCTCAAAGTGGTAACTTCAAAGAACTTTACTAAGAAATGATGCTGTTTGTTGATTACTAGTATATTCTTCAGTTTAATAGAGATATATAAACCAAAGTAATAATTTGAGTGTAGTCTTAGCTGCTCTGTTTGTAGAATGAGAAGAAACCTGGAGATGATCTATTTCAGTACGTGGCTCTAAGGTCGATCGCCAAATATATTGCAAATATTTCCCAAGAAAGCCTTCAGAATCACGTGATTAATTTCATTAAATATGGTGACTTTGAAGTACTTTATTCAGAAATGATATTTTTATTATATGCTTCAGTTTAATACAATATAAACTCCAGTAACTACACTCCCGGAAATTGAAATAAGAACACCGTGAATTCATTGTCCCAGGAAGGGGAAACTTTATTGACACATTCCTGGGGTCAGATACATCACATGATCACACTGACAGAACCACAGGCACATAGACACAGGCAACAGAGCATGCACAATGTCGGCACTAGTACAGTGTATATTCACCTTTCGCAGCAATGCAGGCTGCTATTCTCCCATGGAGACGATCGTAGAGATGCTGGATGTAGTCCTGTGGAACGGCTTGCCATGCCATTTCCACCTGGCGCCTCAGTTGGACCAGCGTTCGTGCTGGACGTGCAGACCGCGTGAGACGACGCTTCATCCAGTCCCAAACATGCTCAATGGGGGACAGATCCGGAGATCTTGCTGGCCAGGGTAGTTGACTTACACCTTCTAGGGCACGTTGGGTGGCACGGGATACATGCGGACGTGCATTGTCCTGTTGGAACAGCAAGTTCCCTTGCCAGTCTAGGAATGGTAGAACGATGGGTTCGATGACGGTTTGGATGTACCGTGCACTATTCAGTGTCCCCTCGACGATCACCAGTGGTGTACGGCCAGTGTAGGAGATCGCTCCCCACACCATGATGCCGGGTGTTGGCCCTGTGTGCCTCGGTCGTATGCAGTCCTGATTGTGGCGCTCACCTGCACGGCGCCAAACACGCATACGACCATCATTGGCACCAAGGCAGAAGCGACTCTCATCGCTGAAGACGACACGTCTCCATTCGTCCCTCCATTCACGCCTGTCGCGACACCACTGGAGGCGGGCTGCACGATGTTGGGGCGTGAGCGGAAGACGGCCTAACGGTGTGCGGGACCGTAGCCCAGCTTCATGGAGACGGTTGCGAATGGTCCTCGCCGATACCCCAGGAGCAACAGTGTCCTTAATTTGCTGGGAAGTGGTGGTGCGGGCCCCTACAGCACTGTGTAGGATCCTACGGTCTTGGCATGCATCCGTGCGTCGCTGCGGTCCGGTCCCAGGTCGACGGGCACGCGCACCTTCCGCCGACCACTGGCGACAACATCGATGTACTGTGGAGACCTCACGCCCCACGTGTTGAGCAATTCGGCGGTACGTCCACCCGGCCTCCCGCATGCCCACTATACGCCCTCGCTCAAAGTCCGTCAACTGCACATATGGTTCACGTCCACGCTGTCGCGGCATGCTACCAGTGTTAATGACTGCGATGGAGCTCCGTTTGCCACGGCGAACTTGCTGACACTGACGGCGGCGGTGCACAAATGCTGCGCAGCTAGCGCCATTCGATGGCCAACACCGCGGTTCCTGGTGTGTCCGCTGTGCCGTGCGTGTGATCATTGCTTCTACAGCCCTCTCGCAGTGTCCGGAGCAAGTATGGTGGGTCTGACACACCGGTGTCAATGTGTTCTTTTTTCCATTTCCAGGAGTGTATATAAGTGCACTTACATACCAGCTACTGGAGAGTACTATTTGACGCTGTAGAAAATACAATGAAAAATTCCACGATTGCTGTTCCAAAGGTGGATCCTAAAATATTAATAATCAGACATAATTATAATTAGTTCATTAGTCCAAGCTGAGAAATCCATGCTCACAACAGATCTGTGTAGTGTGTATGAATCCAGTTTGTACATTTCTGTAGCATAGTCCCTGTCAATTACTTGTTCGCAATCTTTGTCCTGCCATTCTTTGTATGTCTTGTGCAAATGTCTTATTGACAAATTTAGGCACTGTTAGTCTCCACAGGCATGAATCTCTCTACAATAAAAGGTATGTGCAATTTTATCTGAACTGCTCTAGTACTGAAACCATGTGTCCAAGATTGGCTGAAGTTCCAGCAATTGCTATGGATAAAACTTTATTGAAATCAACATGTTTGCAGTTACTTGAATTGAATTTTTTAGTGTGATATACTTTGGAACAACCTTGAATGCAGGTTTCCACATCACAGTGACACCTCCTTTCTTTTATCTATCTTGTAACATAATATGCATAACTTTGTGTGTTTGTTATTTTTCTTTAGATGGAATTCTTTCCATGAAAGACTGTAGTGTGAGCTCTGCAGTTAGAGGAATTTTGTAAGTCCATTGACACACTGCTGACGTTTGTCCTTTCCCACTTTATGACTTTTCAGAAATGGATGTTTCCTTAAATATGATTCTGTGTGTGGCTCCTTAATGATTCAAATTATCATGTGTAGTACAAAAGCACATATAAAGTTCATTTGTGTCTATGTTTCTCCAATCACAAAGCTTTGAATGTGATGATATATAATATGGCCACAGAATATAATCAGCAGCATAACATATTTTCACATATAATTGTTGTTATGATTGTGTAATTGAAAAACAGATTGATGGAAAATAAGCACCAACAAAATAAGTGGACTGTGTGGTTCTCAGAGTTATGAAAGACACATAGGCTCTGTCAACATAAGAAGCAATTTTTTAATTTTGCTATCAATCACCTTTTTTAACTTCCACTACCATGGTCTGAACACAAAACAGAGTTAGGTGTTATAAATTCCATTTCAGAAGCTAGTAATTATTCACAGAATTATGTAACTAATATTTACAATAAAACTGCAAGTAAAATGGAGAAAATACTGGAACAAATAAAACATCGTATCTGAATAAAATAGAAAAAGACAAGGACAGTAAATTTGTTTCACTACCTTACTATAGTACTTTTAGTACAAGAGTGACATCAGTTTCTAATAAATATATAGTTACCATATCTTTTTCAACAATGAATAATCTTGGCTGGTTACTATTACATAATATACACAAATACTAACTTTTTCACCAATCAGGTGTATACAGATTGGAGTGTTCAGATTGTAACACCTGTTATGTGGGCCAACTAGGAGAAGGTTTGAGGCCAGATACAGTGAGTGTAAGGTGCTGGAAAGAACGGATGTGCTGAGAAATCTAAGAGGGCTGTTCAGTAAAGAATGATCATAATTTTTTTTTACAACATAGCTTTACTCATCCTCATAATTTTGATGGCCCTTCTCAAAGTAGTCTCCCATGAATGCGATGCACTTTTTGTCCCAGCATTTCTGCCAGTCTTCAAATACATGCTGGAAACCACTTTTTGAGAGGTCCTCCAAAATCGCCTATGCAGCCTTCACCACTGCTTCTGCTGATTGATAATGCCTCCCACGAAGGCATATTTTCATGTTAGGGAATGGAAAAAAGTCACATGGGGCTAAATCCGGACTATAGGGAGGGTGGAGGATGCACTTCATGTTGATTTTTGCAAGATATTCAGCAACATCATTGGCAATATGCGGCCACACATTATTGTGATGCAGCATCCAGCCTGCTTCACGGAAATGTGGTCTTTTGCGCCTCATATGGACTTGCATTGTTTTCAGGACATCCATGTAGTATTGCCCAGTTACTGATGTGTGTACAGGTACAACATGCTGATAAACCATTCTGTGAATATCAAAGAATAAGATGACTATAACTTTCCCAGCAGAAGCAACCACTTTTGCTTTTTTGGGGGTTGGTGATGATGGAGATTTCCACACCGAGAATTTCTGTTTGCTCTCAGGATCAAAATAATGTAGTTAAGTTTCATCAGCAGTGATTACACTCGAAAGAAACTCCGGATCTTCCTCTAACATCAAGTTTAACTGCATGCAGACATGCACGCGCATGTTGTTTTGTTCGGGAATCAACAGTCTTGTAACCCAACCCACACAAACACGTGTCATGTATAATTTTTCTGTCGCCAACATGTGGGTGGCACCCAATGAAATGTCCAGTATTTCAGAAAGCGATCTTAAGGTAATTCGTCGATCCTCTATCACAATGACAGCAGCAGGGTCAATGTTTTCTTCCGTAAGAGCAGTAACTGGAGTACTGAGCCCACCTTCCTTTTTAATTGTTTGTCTTCCCTCCTTAAACATTTTAAACCACCTCCAAGCTGTGCTGTAGGGAAGAACAGACTCCCTGCCTCACACAGGTGGGAACCAGGAGTACCAACAATGATATTACTACGGCATATTTGTTGCACATTAAGCTAACAGAATATCATAAGATCAAATTTTAGCACGAGGAATTATGACCATAAAAGAAATTATGATCATTCTTTATTGAACAGCCCTCCCAATTTGGTCACCCACGTGGTTGACAGCAGACAGTGTTCTGGACCTTATCTCACAACTGAAATTGCTTCATAGAGGTGAGAAGACAAGATTTTTAGATTTGCTTGAGGAAATGGAATTCTCTTTGCCACAGAGATCTCCATGCACTAACTTGCTCAACGAGCGAATGGCAATAAGAAACACACATTTTGGGAAGCTTTTTGAATTCCACAGTGGTGATCTAGGAGGGACACATTTAACCTTCTTTTTTTTTTTCCTTATTGTTATTTTCAAACCCGTACAAACAGGCAGGCTGTCAGCAGCATGTTACGCCACTCTTCAGCCATAGAATAGATAAATAAACAGCAGAAAGAATACACATAAGTGACATAACGGTGGGTGATAAAACAGTAGACACATAAAGACAAATATGGAGCCGTTCACACTTGACAATAATCCACACTACAAACTGTTGACAGGATGCACAGACACTGAAGATGGCGATGGCACAGGTGAACGATGGAGTGCCACGGTGAACACTGAACACTAAACACGACGACACACACGAGACACTGATGGCGATGATCTCCGGCGTGCGAATGTCCACGTAGCATGTGCGAGTCCAGGGACCTGCCAAGAGGGGAAGAAGGGTGAGGTGGGGGCGAGGGGAGAACAAAGATGCCAATGGCTGAGGAGATGGGGGGAGGAGTAGAGGGACAGGGGAGGGGAAGCCCGGGGGAGGAGTGGGGAGAAATGGAGGAGGGAGGGAAGAGGGAGAGAAGGGAGGGAGGGTGCCCAAAGGAGGAAACACAGGAAGAGGGAGGGAGGATCAAAGTTGGTAGGCGGGGTAGATGGAGGGGAGGAGGGCATCATCAGGGAGAGGGAGCTAGCGGAAGCTACCTTAGGAGAGGGTAAGGTGGGTGGAGAGATGGAGACCGGGTGGGATGTGGGAATACAGGCGCGGCAGTGGGCGGTGGTGGGAGAGGACGGGGGAGACAAGCGGGTGAGGAGGATCGAGTTTTCGGGAGGTGTATAGGATCCGTATCTGTATAAGGAAAAGGAGGAGGTGGGGGAATGGAATGAGGTCATACAGGATCCGCGTGGGGGAGGGGAGACGGATGCGATAGGCGAGGCGGAGAGCATGGCGTTCAAGGATCTGAAGGGATGTGTAAAAGGTAGGGGGGGCGGAGATCCAGGCAGGATGAGCGTAACAGAGGATAGGGCAGATGAGGGATTTATAGGTGTGGAGTATGGTGGAGGGGTCCAGACCCCACGTATGGCCAGAAAGGAGCTTGAGGAGACGGAGTCGGGAGTGTGCCTTGGCTTGGATTGTCCGGAGATGGGGGGTTCAGGAGAGGCGACGGTCGAGGGTGACGCCAAGATACTTAAGGGTGGGGGTGAGGGTGATAGGACGGCCATAGATGGTAAGATAGAAATCAAGGAGGCGGAAGGAAGGGGTGGTTTTGCCTACAATGATCCCCTGGGTTTTGGAGGGATTGACCTTGAGCAACCACTGGTTGCACCAAGCGGTGAACCAGTCAAGATGGGATTGGAGAAGGTGTTGGGAATGCTGCAGGGTGGGGGCGAGGGCAAGGAAGGCGGTGTCATCGGCAAACTGGAGAAGGTGGATGGGGAGTGACGGTGGCAGCATGTCCGCCGTATACAAAAGGTACAGAAGGGGTGAGAGGACAGAGCCTTGGGGCAGGTGTAGGAATCCGTATTATGGATGGTGACATAAGAAGGACGGTGGGAGAGAAAGGAGCCGATCAGACGGACGTAGTTAATGGGAAGGGCGCAGGTTTGGAGCTTGAAGAGGAGACCAGAATGCCATACGCGGTCATAGGCTCGTTCGAGGTCCAGGGAGAGGAAGATTGCGGAGCGATGGGAATTTAGATGTTCGGAAAGGATATGAGTGAGATGGAGGAGAAGGTCAATGGGAAGGGCAGGACGGTCGAAAGCCACACTGGGTAACGGGAAGGAGGCGGTGCTGGCGGAGATGCTGGTGGATGCGTCGGGTGAGGATGGATTCCAGGACCTTGCTGAAGACTGAGGTAAGGCTGATTATAAGTTTTACACCATTGTGTTAATTCTGCCTTAATATTTTATAGAATAAAGTTTCTTAATGCATTCTAATGAACCTCACAATAATGAATGCAACAGATTAGAATATTTGTCACAATGCTTATTTAGTTTATATGCCTTCTGACAAAATTGTAATTTGCTATACATATTATATGAATTCATTTCATTCATATGTATAAATTTCTTCTCAAACCACTATCACATATGGATAATTCCGCAGAGGGCATTGGCTATCCAGCATGGCATAAACAAAGGTAAGCTGTATGAGTCTGTAAACAGCAGCCTGAGTTTGACTGATGCTTGTTCATGCCAAAGTCATATTGTAATATGTGTTGTTATAATTACTTTGAGTCTACATGACTACAAGTAATGATTTGTAGCTGTAGAACTGTCATTTGTACAACTGTGACATGGTTCTTGGTTAGAGTGCTTTTTCAATGTCTGATTCCTGTGTTATTTTGTATTTATAGCACTGATGATAGCTATGCTGTTAACGTAAATCAACATCACATCTGCAATGAAACACAGATGATACTATGACTAATGCTGACCTACGCTCTGTCCTGTAATAAAACAGTACTCACAATGATTGCCCATTTGGTGCTTCATTCTGCCAGAGTCCTACTGTGGACTACCTACACACATTTGTTCTCATCCTCATTAGCTGTTGTTTCTTCACTTTATATTTCAACCACTTGGTCTGAGGTATCATCACTGTGGTATGCAAAGTGCTTCAAACATTTAGGATCAAATGTTATGCGTGGTAAAGAATCCTAAACTAAATCTTTCAGGTGGGTAGCAATGATTGTAAATGAAAACTTCAAATGGTGCTATGTCTTGGGCACGTGTATGTAAATTGCTTATTTCATTACAAATAACTGCCAACCACTTCGGCATTGGTGACACTGTCTTGAAAAACAATACATAATCACTAATAATACTACCAGATCTATGTCATTCACCAGCCAAGCCTGGACAGACAGTGTCAAGTTTACAATAATATTACCACAATAAAATGAATGCAATATTCAGTTTTAACTATGATACTAAAATGGATACTGTAGAACAAAAATAAGAAGAGAATCAATACTAGAACATTTTAATATTACTATTGCAATGAAGTGCCAAAGAAAGTGGTATAGGCATGTGTATTTAAATACAGAGATATGTAAACAGGCAGAATACAGTGCTGTGGTTGGCAATGCGTATATAAGACAAAAAGTGTCTGGTGCAGTTGTTAGATCGGTTACTGCTGCTACAGTGGCAGGTTATCAAGATTTAAGTGAGTTTAACATGGTGTTGTAGTTAGCACATGAGTGATGAGACTCAGCATCTCCAAGGTAGTGATGAAGCTGGGATTTTGCCATACAGCCATTTCATGAGTGCACTGTGAATATCAGGAATCTGGTAAAACATCAAATCTCCAACATCACTGCGGCTGGAAAAGGATCCTGCAAAAACGGGACCAATGATGACTGAAGAAAATTGTTCAACATGACAGAAGTGCAACCCTTCTGTGAATTGGTGCAGATTTCAATGCTGGACCATGAAACCATTCAATGAACTATCATCGATAACGGCTTTCGGAGCTGAAGGCCCACTCATGTATCCATGATGACTGCACGACGCAAAGCTTTATGCCTTGCCTGTGCCCATCAACACTGAAATTGGAGACATTGATGACTGGAAACATGTTGCCTGGTCAGATGAATCTCATTTCCAATTGTATCAAGCGGATGGACAGGTATGGGTATGGAGACAACCTCATGAATGCCTGGACCTCTGCATGTCAGCAGGGGAATGTTCAAGCTGGTGGAGGCTCTGTAATGGTGTGGAGCATGTGCAGTTGGAGTGATATGGGACCCTTGATACATCTACATACAACTCTGACAAGTGACACCTGTATAAGCATCCTGTCTGATCACCTGCATCCATTCATGCCCATTGTGCAATCTGACGGACTTGGGTAATTCCAGCAGGACACTACAATACCCCACACATCCAGAATTGTGACAGAGTGGCTCCAGATACACTCTTCTGAGTTTAAATATTTCTGCTGTCCATCAGAGTCCCCAGACATGAACGTTACTGAGCATATCTGTGATAAATTGCAATGTGCTGTTCGGAAGAGAACTCAATCCCCTCATACTCTTATGGTTCAAATGGCTCTGAGCACTATGGGACTTAACATCTATGGTCATCAGTCCCCTAGAACTTAGAACTACTTAAAACTAACTAATCTAAGAACATCACACAACACCCAGTCATACTCTTATGGATTTATGGACAGCCCTGTAGGATTCATGATATCAGTTCCCTCCAGCACTACTTCATGCATCAGTGGAGTCCATGCCACATTGTTTTGCGGCACTTCCATGTGTTTGTGATGGCCCTACATGATATTAGACAGGTGTACCAGTTTGTTTGGCTCTTCAGAGTGTTATTAATAAGTTAACATCATTCACTGACCATGGCTGGACAGATAGCATCACATCTTAGTGATTATACACTCCTGGAAATTGAAATAAGAACACCGTGAATTCATTGTCCCAGGAAGGGGAAACTTTATTGACACATTCCTGGGGTCAGATACATCATATGATCACACTGACAGAACCACAGGCACATAGACACAGGCAACAGAGCATGCACAATGTCGGCACTAGTACAGTGTACATCCACCTTTCGCAGCAATGCAGGCTGCTATTCTCCCATGGAGACGATCGTAGAGATGCTGGATGTAGTCCTGTGGAACGGCTTGCCATGCCATTTCCACCTGGTGCCTCAGTTGGACCAGGGTTCGTGCTGGACGTGCAGACCGCGTGAGACGACGCTTCATCCAGTCCCAAACATGCTCAATGGGGGACAGATCCGGAGATCTTGCTGGCCAGGGTAGTTGACTTACACCTTCTAGAGCACGTTGGGTGGCACGGGATACATGCGGACGTGCATTGTCCTGTTGGAACAGCAAGTTCCCTTGCCGGTCTAGGAATGGTAGAACGATGGGTTCGATGACGGTTTGGATGTACCGTGCACTATTCAGTATCCCCTCGACGATCACCAGTGGTGTACGGCCAGTGTAGGAGATCACTCCCCACACCTTGATGCCGGGTGTTGGCCCTGTGTGCCTCGGTCATATGCAGTCCTGATTGTGGCGCTCACCTGCACGGCGCCAAACACGCATACGACCATCATTGGCACCAAGGCAGAAGCGACTCTCATCGCTGAAGACGACACGTCTCCATTCGTCCCTCCATTCACGCCTGTCGCGACACCACTGGAGGCGGGCTGCACGATGTTGGGGCGTGAGCGGAAGACGGCCTAACGGTGTGCGGGACCGTAGCCCAGCTTCATGGAGACGGTTGCGAATGGTCCTCGCCGATACCCCAGGAGCAACAGTGTCCCTAATTTGCTGGGAAGTGGCGGTGCGGTCCCATACGGCACTGCGTAGGATCCTACGGTCTTGGCGTGCATCCGTGCGTCGCTGCGGTCCGGTCTGAGGTCGACGGGCAAGTGCACCTTCCGCCGACCACTGGCGACAACATCGATGTACTGTGGAGACCTCACGCCCCACGTGTTGAGCAATTCGGCGGTACGTCCACCCGGCCTCCCGCATGCCCACTATACGCCCTCGCTCAAAGTCCGTCAACTGCACATACGGTTCACGTCCACGCTGTCGTGGCATGCTACCAGTGTTAAAGACTGCAATGGAGCTCCGTATGCCACGGCAAACTGGCTGACACTGACGCCGGCGGTGCACAAATGCTGCGCAGCTAGCGCCATTCGACGGCCAACACCGCGGTTCCTGGTGTGTCCGCTGTGCCGTGCGTGTGATCATTGCTTGTACAGCCCTCTCGCAGTGTCCGGAGCAAGTATGGTGGGTCTGACACACCGGTGTCAATGTGTTCTTTTTTCCATTTCCAGGAGTGTATATTAAAACCACTACTGAAATTAAGATAACAGGTAAGGAGCATTGCACAATACTGATGTTATAAACAGTGGTTATAAACAACAATTTGCAGCTCTTAAATGTTTCAAAATTCATTTACAGAATATAGTGGCTGTTGATTGAGCACACACATCAGTCTAACTCTTAATGTCCCCAGTGGCAATGTTCAAACATTAGTGGTAGGTGGTTGAAAATCTTCATGGTTGCTGTGGGAAAACTATCCAGTGTCTTGCTAAGGTGACAATTTGGAACGTCTGTGTTATCATTATTTCTTGTGTTGTTGTCGTGAGTCTCCTGTCTCTTGCAGAAGGATCCTTGTTTTTCTTTTGTATAGACAAGAAAGTTAAAAACATACTGGCTAAATAATATCATTCCCAACTGCCTGAAAATGGGTCTACAGTAGCTAAATTTCTTGATGGAAGATATTATTCTTACAGCCTTCTTTTGTAGGATTCTTACCTCCAGTAGAGTGTCCCCAAAGCAGAAATCCGTATGTGATGTGGCTGTGAAGCAGTGCAGAATATATTGTGATTAAGTACTGTTTGTTATCACGTATTTGAGCTTTTTGAGATGATAAATTACTCTTGAGAGCTTAGAACACACATGTAACATGGGTTCAGCGCATGTCAGCTTATTGTCATTTGTGATTTCCAGGAGTTTGACTTTATCAAAATTTGTTATGGGTCTGAACCCACCAAGGCTGCATAATATTTTCTAGGGTTTATTATCATTTAATTTCATTTTGTTTGCTTTGAACCAGTTTTTGGCTACCTCAAACGAAATATCAGCATCCTTTAGTGCCCCAACTGAATTTCTACCCAAAATCATTAATGTTGTATCATCTGCAAATAGGGTATGACCATCGCAACTTAAGTCACTGGAGAATGTTAGAAAGAGTAGGTGACCAATTACGGAGTCCTGCAGTACAGTGCTCCCTGGGTACAAACACTCTGCTGGCTGTCTCTTAGGTAAGATGATGGAGTCGAACATATAACACACGGCTACAACATGAACAAAGCCACAGGGGCCGTGTTCCTAGACATTGAAAAGGCTTTCGATCGTCTCTGGCACAACGGACTCATACGCAAACTAAGCGAAGCTGGTTTCCCAGACGGACTCGAACATCTCATACACTCATATCTCACGAACAGATGTTTCAACACTAATGTGCAGGATAAACAATCAACACAACACGGTATCCAAGCTGGAGTACCCCAAGGGAGCATCCTAGGGCCCATCTTGTTTAACCTGTACATTAATGACTTCCCAGCGACACAAAACACGACGTTAGCCGTCTACGCAGATGACACAGCCATCCTCGCGCAAGACTGGAAACCGTCGAACATCAATTCACGAATACAGACAGCACTCAGAATAACTGAGCCTTGGTTGAAGCGATGGCGTATTAAAGTAAACATCGACAAGTGCGAAGCAGTTCCGTTCACACACAGACCGAAACTACTGCACAAACACCAACACTGTAGACCAATAACACTACATACAGGCCCAATATGTTTCCGAGAGAAAGTCAGGTACCTTGGTGTCTGGCTGGACCGGAAACTTACATGGGGGGACCACATCGAATACGTTGCCAACCGAGTGCACGCAAGGCTCAAACAGCTCTACCCAATGCTCAACAGGGAAAGCACACTGAATAGGAGGGTGTCGAGGTCCTTATACATGACACTGATTAGACCTCTGATGACGTACGCAGCTCCCGTCTGGGGATATGCAGCTCCCACACGACTGCGCCGCCTGCAGATCATACAGAACAAGGTGCTACGAATCATTAGGAATGCTCCACGCTACACACGCACTGTGGATCTTCACCATGAATACCGCCTTGGTACCCTCAAGGAAGTATTCAAAAAACACGCCACATGACTATACAGGAACTCGAGACACTCGAACAATCCTTTCATCCTCACTCTGGGAAACTACGATCACAACCACAGGTGGAAACACAAGCGGCCAAAGACACTGCTAGCTAGGGCATAGCCACCTATGGTTAACTAACATACGCAAACAGCGACAAACGTCGGCAAGCCCCTGCATATCAGCGACACTGACTGGCAACTACCAGCTGCTATTAGTGCCGACCAACAGGCCACAGCAGGGACACCGACGAGCTCGCCCACAGACGCACAAACAATCTGCCAACATTCCCTCACACTGTGCCTCCGGTATATGACCTATCGGACACAAGATCGATAACAAACCTAGCTGTTGCAGGATGCTGACGCTGAACGAGGACTCTGTACCAGCACCCAGTGCCAGCCGCCGAGCAGCACAAACACACAACGTCAAGGTATCGACATGCATGATACCCACTACTAACAAAGCCTATCCTTACACAACCTATCGCAGGCAGCAAGACAACCGCTACTGCTCTTGCCGCCCGACCTAACTTTCGCAGAGGTTTTTTTCCCTTGGCCCTTGCCTTGGCACTGTTTTTCCTCTGCCCTTCAAACCGCTACCCTTCATCAGATTTCAACCAATCTATCTCCAGATGAGCGCGTATTAATGGTTAATCCTAACCAGACGTATGCAAACATCACAGTACCCACATCCTGCGACACCTCACTTTAGTGAATACTAACCCTTATGCAGAGATGGCAGTAGACCTTTTGTGTTGGCCATCATGCCGGTGTGGGCGTGGAGGGGCTCCACCTCTTAGAAAAAAAAAAAAAAATCTCAAAAATGACATCCTTTATACCACAAGATTTTAATTTACTGACTATCTTATGAGAGATGCAGTGAAATGCCTTACTTAGGTCACAAAGAATTAAAGCCATGCAGTTCTTCTCTTCAAATGTTTCCATTATTTTTGTTATTGCATCAAGAACTGCAGTAAATGTAGATTTCCCTCTCCTACTTCCATGTTGGTTATCCACGAAGAGGTTGTTGTCTTCAAAATAACATAACAGTTGGTTCTTCATTATAGTTTTGATCACTTTTGCTAGTATAGGCATTATAAAAATTGATCTGTAGCTGGATGGACTGTTAGCACCACCTTTTTTATACCCTGGTGATGTCTTGTGATGTATTCACACTGAAGGTGTATCTCTGTATGATAGTGCATTAGGATATTACATGCACAGAGTTGAACAAATGTATAAAGAAAAGTTTCATAGTTGGCATCATCCTAATCGCAAAAAAATTTACACCATGGACAGAAGATTTTCAGAAAATAAGTCATTCAATGTACTAAGAGTTAGTTAAGGTTCTTGACACAGGATTGTTCACACAGTAAAATTTGAAATTATGTTGGATCATGTGAGAGACAATTCCTTAATAAGAGCCCATCAGTATGCTGGTGACTCACACTTGAAAGAGTACAATATGATGAATACTATAGGGTGATTTTAATTAGTTGGGGTCTGACTTTTGAGGTTTGAATTTATGATAATCTCATGGCAAGTGCTGTGTGCAGGCAGCTACAATAGCGGTCTGGCCTCTGCAGTGATACAAAATTGCTTTAAAAGTCTCCATCTTTTACAAAAATCACACAAAAACTCTGAAATTCACATATGGGTTAGATCGTTTTAGTGCCTCTAAGCATGTCAAAAATCTGTTCTTAATTTTAATTAACATGGGAGTTATGATTTTTCTTGAAATAGGCAAAACTGTCACGTCTGGAAAACTTGCCTACTTAAAAGCTTGAGAGGTGATAGAGACAATGCTTTGATCACCGAAAATAGCAAGACAGTGGGAGCTGACATTGACAGGCTCCCACTGGTGTACTTCTGGTGGAAGCAGTCCATCCTGTTGGGTGTCAAATTCCAACTAATTTAAATTAAACTATAATGGAGCAGCAATAACACATCCAGTGGGAGCCTGTCAATGTAGGCTCCCACTGTCGTACTTCTGGTGGAAGCAGTCCATCCTGTTGGGTGTCAAATTCCAACTAATTTAAATTAAACTATAATGGAGCAGCAATAACACGTCTATCATAAATAGTGTGTGCAATCAATGAAGCCAAATGCTGTTGAAGTCAAACTTCATTTCTCTCACTTGATTATATTATAGTGAATGCATTCATATTCTTAGTTGCCACTTTGAAAATTTGCTACGGATAGACATTGCTGCCATAAGGTGTAAGTAGTTTACATCCACAAGAAACATAACATTTGTTCTTGACTTTTGTTCCTTATCTCGTGGTACTTAGTTTATGATCCACTACCATATGTATAACTTTAGCCTGAAAGTTTGATGCACCCTGTGTGCCTAGTGTTTTGTAAAAATGAAAAGAAAGGGAAAGAAATTACAAATGATGAAGGAAGATCAAGTAGAGCAATATCATTGAATGAAGAATGACACACTTGCAAGTTCCTATAGAGAATTACAAACTGAAAATTTAATATTGGTGAATGTCCCACATACACTCACACAAGTATTATCTTTCACACTCACCCTAACACAAAACATAAATATCTACTTTAAATTCTTAAAGTTACTACTACAGCAAAATTACGAAAGGTTTTATAAAATGAGAACTTTCCAAATTTGAATCTAAACACTGAAGATGTTATCATATCTTTTCAAATAGTCACAGTTGGTGAACTATTAACATATATATATATATATATATATATATATATATATATATATATATATATATATATATATATTGTTTTAGTTTTTTAAGTGTCAGATAATTATGTTTTTTTACTGACTTTTCTTTTTCTTTGTAACTTCCAAATTATGACAGTTATTGACTTCAGATTTTGACAGATTGTTCCTTTACACAACAGAAGGTTATGCACCTAATATGAAGTTCCTCAGGCTATTTCTAGACCAGTTATTAATTTTTATAGTTCCAGAGAATGTAACTACTCTGTAAGCACCTCTCCACTACTTTCACACGCTGCAGTCACGCCATATTGTCATGACACATGTCTGCAGGACACAGCTTGCCCGCTGTAGATCACATAAAATTCTGACTGCTTACACTGGAGCCCACATACATTCATACAAGAAAGCTTTAATAGACAAATTGGTGATCGCACCCTAGCTGCGACGCCTCAAGGGCACTTCAAATTTAATGTATAGTGTGATAGTAAATAAGTAGCATGGAACCATTAAAGTCTGAATTTGCATAGCAAAACTGTGAACCTGTGGACAGTATTCTCAAGCAGCATACATTCAGTAACAAATTTCTAGTGAAACAGATTGGAGACAAGATTTGGGACAGGAAAATTTCTGTCATATTTATTTGTGGGGCTCATTTCTATAATTTAACAATGATAAAACGCCAACAGCCTCCCTGCAATGGTAACAGTGGTTCCCATCAGATCACCAAAGTTAAGCACTGTTGGGCTTGGATAGCACTTGGATGGGTCAACTTCCAGGTCTGCAGGGTGCTGTTGGCAAGCATGGTGCACTTAGCCCTTGTGAGGTCAGTTGAGGAGCTACTTGACTGAGAAGTACTGATACCAGTCACAAAAAGGGACAATGCATGGGAGAGCTGCATGCTGATCCTATGTGCTGACCACATGCAACTCCGTATCCATGTCCGGTGATGCTAAGGGCTGAGGATGACATGGTGGCCAGTTGGTACTGTTGGGGCTTCAAGGTCTGTTCGGACGGTGTTTGTTTGTTTGTTTTAACAGTGATAAAAATGAACTACCAGATGTTAGGTTGTCACAATAGATAAGCGAAGTCTGATTATATACCTCCCAAAATTATGTGATTTAAATAACTCATAAAGTAATACCTTCTCATGTGAAACATCTGATTATAGCACTTGAATGATAACTGTCACATAACCATGCAGTGAATCATGTGTAGAAATTTTTCTGTATTTCAATTACAGAATATATAGGAGAGTGCAAAGGGATTTGCAAGTAAGCTTTGCAGCTAAGGTTTATGCTGAGATCAGAGCAGGAAGTGATGAAGGAAACCAAAATACCATTGAACTGTTTTTAGTAAAATGTACTTCTTTGATTCCATCTAGAGGATATTTATAAAATATATGAAAAGCAGGAAAATGCATAACATTGAGGCTGTCTTATGACATAATGGCATACGGGCACAATGAAAACAGTATTTCACATTATAACTGCAAACAGAAAGGCGTTATCATTCTTTGACTTCTGAATTAATTCTGCACCCAGTAACATTTTTTATATATTCCAGAACTACAGTTTTTCATTAGTAGGCACCAAAATCAGCTAGTTGGAGATGTTAGGTCAACTCATACCTTCTCATGAACACTCAACATACAACAGTATGAAAAAAATCTTTCTTCAGATATTCTGGCTTTCCTAATGCCACTTGTCTTGTGAAGAAGGCCCAAGAGAGAAAGAGACTCATTAAAATGTCAGCAAGGACACAAAAAATAATTTCTTTAATGTTCATTAGTGATCATTACATGAGTATCAATAGCTTATTCATAAGCCCACAACTTGCCAAGGCAATGTACTATTCTTAATTGTGCACTATAACTTGAATCTGACAAGTTCATCATTTCTAAATCATTGACTGCTCCAGACCTTATTGATTAAAATGGACTGACTTAACTGCAGACATTCTGATAAAGAGGCAACCATGAGAAACACTACTACATACAGAAATATTTATTTCTAGCTTTAGAAGAAACCGGTCATGCTGAAAGTGTCCAAATGCGTTATGTGTAAAATGAAGTGATATTGTGACTTCTGCATTTCGGTACAGTGATAAAGGCAGCTGGTGTTTACCATTAACTATTTGTGAAATTTTAAGAGTCGAGAGATATTTTGTTCTGGAGAAAATCGCATGTGTAAACTTTGAACTAAAAGCGTGGTGGTACTGAGTAAATTTTTTTACTGAGTATTTATGGCGAGCAAAAACTTTATTCAAAGACAACCACTGAATGCCGAGTGCAAAAGTAAATAGCAGTTTATTGACTGTGTTACTCTCATAAATGATTTCGGAATTGGATAGGAAAAGTCCTGGTTGTTTGAGTGTGACGAGGACTGTGAAGAGGAACTTCAATGATTTGAACACACGTGGGCTGATGATATTGCTTAATAGCAATAAAAAAAATCCTAATGCAAGTTTAAAAGGACCTTTGAACTTAGAAATTTGAACAGCAATCCATTTACAATTTATTCTTTAGAGTTCACAAGACTATTTTCAGCTTTTTGTACTTATAGCGGCATCCGACGTGTAGTTCTGAAATCTCAGTTTCTTCAGCACTGCTTCTCTGAGATCTCTTAAGTAGTTGAAGTCAGGAATTATGTCGCACCCTCTAACTTAACAATGATAGACCATAAATATGCAGCCTAATTGTTTCAAAAATAGGAAGGTGTTCTGTAACCACTATATGTACAATAATGTGGTTTTAGGAGGGACGGGGGTAGGGGGTCCTAGCTTCTAGCAGTGACTTGTTCCCGTTTTCTGCTTTGAGTGCATAACGCAGAAAATTAAAATAGAGGCACATTTAGCATAGGGTTATAAAACATTTTCTTCAACAGATTCCCAACCCAGATGAAAAAGTGTTGTAAGAGGTACAAATCTGGTAATGTACGGTCACAGTTAACCAAACAGGTTAACTGGGGAAGAATACTGTTAATAAATGACTGTAAAAGGTTTTGCAGCACTGCAGATTGATGGAGGTTTGTGGATTTTGTCAAAGGGAGTGGTTAATGAAGAAATAAGTTTATGAAATTTAAAAAAAAGTTACAGTGAACTAAAAACAAAACAGTAATCAAAATAAATGCAATCTCTTCAGAAATGCACATCTGTGAAATTAAAACTGTTTTGCTCCACCTCATGCATTGGAGTAAGCTTGGATCCTTTCTAGTATTGTGACCACAAGGTGACCAAGACATTACTGCTCAAGCCTGTCTCACTCTCATGTGGGTCCTTCTGATGCCATCCAGTGTATGAGATTTATTGTGATGACTTACTGCAATTTAAAAAAAATAAAAAGTAAATCTTTGCTAAAGATACCATATACATTAAAGTTAACAGTTTTCTACTTTGAACTGAAATTCACGGTATTTGTTTTCTTCTTCTTCAAGTTAGCTTTATTGTATACGGGTTCCATTTGCTGTCCCACCAGGAAGTTCTCTCATTTTTTCTAGTGACTATAACATTGCTGCATTCTGCAAAGGAAACTGATGATAAGCTCAAACAGATTCCTACAGTTTAAAGGTAATCTAAAAGTGAAAATGCAGTTTATTTTGCACTTAGTAGAAGTACACTGCATGTTGTTCATATGTAAAAAGCAAACTGCCAGCATATGTCACTGAACAAGATGAAGTGTGTATTCTTTGCACTTATAAGTACACTGCATGTTGCTGATGATGTAGACAGCAAACTGCTAGTACATTTTACCAAACAGGAATAAATCGGAAAAAAAGTGGGATATAAGTTTATTGTGCAACAACTGAAAACAAGTGTACTGCCAATTCTCTATACATACTTGAGATTTTGTGCACTTAGAGATTCAAATGTTCAGTGTTTAATACTGTTTGAGGCAAACTACAAGAATTAAAATTTCAATTTTAGGCCTAGTGGATACACTATATTATGCCACATATACAAAAATAATTCTTTGAAACTCTGTACATGCATCAAGTCTTCAGAATGGATTCCTAGATGTTACACATTCTGGTACAAATATCTGTAAGAATTTGGTATGGTACTTGCATGAGACATGATGCTAACTCATCTGGGCTAGAAATGAATGTCTTCAACAGGATCTCTGATCATCACACAGAAAGATTAGCACTACTTCTTCAGTACTGTTGATCTCAAAGCTTGTGAATTCCTGTTGTCACCTTAACTGCATTTTAATTCAAGCTTATGTCTCTTCATGATTTATAATGGGACCATGTGAGGCAAAGCTATTTGACCATGGAATAAGCCAAGAAATAATTCACAGATACCTGATAATGACATTTAAAAACCAGGAAAACAAGCTTTAAAAATGGACTCAAAAGAAATATTTAGAATAGTTTGTTGTTTGGGTCATCAGCCCAAAGGTTTGTTTGCCAGCTAACATCTTCAGTTCATACTGATTGCTGCATGCCACATCATCAATTATTTACCGCACAGACACTCATATATAGGCTTACCCCTGTGATTCTTACCTTCTACCAACTCTTCAACTATGATTTTTCATCAATAACTTACATTATAAAATGTGCCCAACCATTCCATCTCTATGTTCTGTTTTGTTCTTTGTTAGATATACACTGATCAGCCAGAACATTATGACCATCAACCTACTATTGGCATAAACTCATCCACAACATATCAGTGTCACCTGGTGGGGAATGTCTGTTAGAAAGACCCATGAATAGTGCATGTAGTATCAGTGAGCATGCTCCCTGTGTGTAGAATGAGGAAGGCACATCACCTATCTGAGTTTGTAATGCCCCAGAAGCTCAGAATGAGTGCTGTGTGGAGTATTTTCAACACATGGTGAAACCAAGAAGAAACCACGTCCAGATGTTGTGGGGTTGGGCAGCCACCTCTTATTGCAGATGTCTGATGTTGTAAGCTGGGCAGACTTGAAAAACAGGACAGGCAGTAAACTGTGGTGGAGCTAAGCTCAGACTTTAATGCTGGGTAGACTACAGCTGCGCCTGAACACTCAGTGCACCGAACACTCCTAATGATGGGCCTTTGTAGCCGATGAGCCACACATGTGCCAATGTTAGCACCATGACATCAGCAACTATGACTGAAATGGACATGTGACTGTTGGCACTGGATGTTGGCCAATAGGACGGCATGAATCCATTGTCTTCCAGGGGAACAGCTCCTTGGCAGCTGTGCTGAGGGACAAAGACAAGCCAGTGGAGGCTCAATTATTTCTGGGGAACATTCACAAGGGCATTCGTGCATCCAGTGGGGCTCATGCAAGGCATCATGATGGCCAAGGAGTATCGTATACTGGTTGCAGACCATGTACACCCCTTCATGATTATTATGTTTCCTGATGGCAGTGGCATTTTTCAACAAGACCGTGTGCCATGCCACAAGGTCAGGAGTGTGATGGAATGGTTCAAGAAACTCAGTGACGAGTTTCAGTTGATATTAGGGCTCCCCAGCTTGCCAGATCTGAAACTGACCAAACACATCTGGGATGTAACTGAACATGGCATCGTGGCATCAGAGCTCATTGCCCCTCCCCCCATCCCCCTCCCCTCCTGAAGTTATGGGAATTAGGTGATTTATGTGTACAGATATGGTGCGAACTCACTCCAGTGACCTAGCAAGGCCTCATTGCTTCCATGGCATGATGCGTGACCACTGTTTCCTGTGCCAAAAATGGACATAGCGGCTATTAGATAGGTGGTAATAGGGTTCTGACTGATGAGTGTAGTTTCTCATTGGCTTGTTGAAGGATGTCTTCGTACCTGACTCAGTCAATCCCTCTGATTTTCAATAGTCTACTGTGATATCACTCTCAGAGACTTCTGATCAATTCATTTCTGTCTTTCCTGTTAAACACGTTTCATACCCTTACAGAACTGTGCTCCAATGACAACTTTTAAAGGACATTTTTCTGGTCAGAATGTTTATATTTTTGGAAGTTATCAGCTCTTTCTCTTACAGAAAGTCCATTTACATTGAGTAATCCTGGCTACTTTACCTTCCTTGCATATTCCTTCTTTTGATCTACTTCCTAGATAACAGGGTGTGTCCACTTCTTCAATAGTCTCTCATCCAAGTATAAAATTTAGCCCCCCAGCATGTCCACATACTGCACATACCATTACCTTATTTTTCTTTTTGTTTATGTGCAGATTATTACCATCAGCTAGCAAACATTTCATTTCATTCAGCTCCAAACTTGATTCCTGTCAGTTTCAGCAACTACTGGTATGTAATCAGCAAAATGTATTATTGTCTCAAATTATGATAGGCATTTACTTCCTCCATGGTTTCTTCAATATCTGTACTAAATATCAGAGGTGATAATGAACAATGCTGTGCTGGATGCTTTTCTAATTTAGGCCTCTTGTATCATTCTATCAGTGCTGACTGCTCCAGTTTGCTTTGTGTAAAGACAATGGGCTATCTTCCTATTCCTGAAATTGACACTGGACTGTCTAAGAATTAAAAACAAATTCATTTCACCTATCGAAAGCCTTCTTCAAATCTTTGAACATAATGCATGTTCTCTTGTGGTTTCTACATTTTTCCTCTATTAATAAATTGTTAATGCTTTCGTGGCCACTTGTTGACAAACTGGCTATTGGCTTCTGTCTCGGGTACTTCGGCCAACGTTCATCTAATGATTTTACTGACGTTTCACCAGCACGAGTGGCTGGCATTGTCAAAGCTTCACGCTCTACTGCCGGTGGTAAACTGGAGCCGAGCTCATAGCCGCAGACTATATGTAGCTGGCGCGCCAATGTCCGAGGGCTTCTCCATGGTCATTTCCAGTGCGGTTCTCCTCTTGATACCTACGATGGTCGTTCGCTGCAGTATGGGAAGCCAGGATCCATTTACCTTAAGGCTTTCCTCTTTCTTGTTGAAACTGTTCTCGTGTTTTTGCATTTCTACAGCTTCTCTGAACAAGCGTGTCTAATAGTGCTTCTCTACCGCCAGAACTTCCATGTCGGCGAATTTTATTACGTGGTCGGGCTCACTCAGTGTGTGCTCTGCCACGGCCGATTTCTCCACCTGCCCCAACCTGCAATGTCGCTTATGTTCCTTGATCGTGGTGTTGATTGATTGTCCAGTCATTCCGACATAAACTTTTCTGGTATACGGTATATTCCTGACATTGCAAGTGGGTCCCTTTTCTCCTTTGCTGATCTAAGACACTCTTTGATCTTCCTTGTCAGTTTGAAAATCATCTTCAAGCCATGTTTGCGCAATATACAGCTGATTCTGTCCATCACTCTGGGAACATATGGCAGAAAGGCCATACCTGACATTTCTTTTTCTGATTCTCTACTTCGATGAGCGTTTGGCTCTGTTACACTTCTAATATAATTTGTGGAGTACCCATTGCTCCTCAGAACACTTTCCAGGCATTGCATTTCATGCCTGAGGTGCTGCAGCTCACATATTCATCCTGCTTGCATTACGAGTGTATTAATCATGCCCCTTTTCTGGCTCGGGTGGTGGTTTGATAGTTTGTGCAGGTATCGGTCCATATGTGTTGGTTTTCTATACATGCTGTGACCCAGGTTTTCGCCATCCCTTGTAACCAGCACATCTAGAAATTGCAGTTTTTTGTCCTTTTCTACTTCCATGGTAAATTTTATGTTGGCATGGAGGCTGTTCAAGTGTCTTAGGAAATCACCGAGCTGTTCTTCATCATGGCTCCACACAACAAAAGTATCATCAACGTATCTGTACCACACCTTAGGTTTGCAAGTCTTTAAGTCCAGTGCCTGTGCTTCATATTGTTCCATGAAGAAGTTGGCCACCACTGGAATAAGAGGCCTACCCATGGTGAAGCCTTCCAGCTATTCATAGAAAGTGCCATCCCATGTGAAATAGCTTGTGGTGAGACATGCATGGAAGTACTTTGTGATGTCTTGCGGGAAAATGGAACTGATGTGCTCCAGAGCGTCACTAAGTGCCACTTTGCTGGCTGCAGTGGCCGAGTGGTTCTAGGCGCTTCAGTCTGAAACTGCGCGACTGCTATGGTCGCAGGTTCAAATCCTGCCTCGGGCATGGATGTGTGTGATGTCCTTAGGTTAGTTAGGTTTAAGTAGTTCTAAGTTCTAGGGGACTGATGGCCTCAGATGTTAAGTCCCATAGTGCTCAGTGCCATTTGAAAATTTGAGTTGCACTTTCGTAAGCAAACAAACAACATCAAAGCTGACCAGGATGTCATTTGGTGCAAGTTTCAGTATCTTCAGCCTTTCAGTTAAATGTCCTGAGTCCTTTATGTATGTGTCAGTCTTCCCCACCTGTGGCTGGGGCAGAGAGGCCAAGTGTTTTGACAGTTTATACATCGGTGAGCCAGGAGCGGTAACAATCACTCTTAGGGAATGTTGTTCTTATGGATCTTGGGTATTCCATACAGCCGAGGTGGTAGGGCTTCTGTGTTGTGCAGGTTTCTCTGTATGTCTGCCAGCACAGAAGATCCCTTGATTAATCGATTTGTATTCCATGTAATACGCTGCGTCTGATCTGAGCTTAGTTTTCAGTACTTCATCAGATCTAATAGGTCTCGGATCTTTTGCTCATAAACTTCGGTCTTCATTACTACGGTTGCATTCCCCTTATCAGCAGGCAGTACCAATATATTCTTGTCGGTACTGAGATTCTTTACAGCTTGTACCTCTTCTTTCTTCAGGTTGCAAGCTGGTGGTTTTGCTCTGTGCAGTATCCTGGCTGTTTCAGTGCATTTTTCCTCTGCCCTTTCAAAAGGTGGGTCCGAATGGCTGCTTTGGTGTTGGCAATGATGTCAGAATGACTGGATGATCAATCAACACCAGGATCAAAATACATAAGCGACATTTGCAGGTTGGGGCATGTGGAGAAATTGGCCGTGGCAGAGCACACACTGAGTGAGACCGACCACGTAATAAAATTCGCTGAAATGGAAGTTCTGGCTGTAGAGAAGCAGTATCAGACGCGCTTATTGTTCAGAGAAGCTGTAGAAATGCAAAAACACGAGAACAGTTTCAACAAGAAAGAGGAAAGCCTTAAGGTAAATGGATCCTGGCTTCCCATACTGCAGCGAATGACCATCGTAGGTATCAAGAGGTGAACCACACTGGAAATGACCATGGAGAAGCCCTCGGACATTGGCGCGCCAGCTACATGTAGTCTGCGGCTGTGAGCTTGGCTCCAGTTTACCACCGGCAGTGGAGGGTGAAGCTTTGACAATGCCAGCCACTCATGCTGCTGAAATGTCAGTAAAAACATTAGATGAATGTCGGCCAAAGTACCTGAGACAGAAGCCAATTTTCCTCTATTCTTAAACACAGGGCTAAAACTACTTCTCAAGTGCCTTTGATTGTCCTGAAACAAAACTGGTTCTCTCCTAATGTGCTTTTAATTCCCTTTGCCACTTTTCGCCAAAGTATTCTGGAATACTAGACTGAATGTGCATTAATTTTGACATGCATTAATTCTTGATTTCTTTGGAGGGCTATAATCTCATACTTTTCAAAATATGATGGAGTTTTCTCAGTTAAATTAATTTGATTCACAAGCTTGTATAATTCCTGCTACACTCTTTGTCCTGATGTCCACAAGAGTTCCACTGGTATTTCATCAATCCCTGGACATTTTATACTTCTGAATTTGTGTAAATGGTTTTGAAATTCAGAAAAGATTGCTGTATTTCCCTTATCTTCTTACTGTACTGTGTGCTCAATTTAGACTGGCTTGGTTTCTCCTGGAAAATTACAATGTTTCTCCAAGTAAGGTATTGTTTCCATCTTCTCATGTAATAGTCTGCTTCCCTTGCCCATCTACCTTTCTCATCTCTGATCATTGTGCTCCTTATTCTGTGCTCTTTAAAGTGATCTTTAGTCTCTGTGCAGCATTTATATTACACTGTTTCAATTTTGTAATTATCCCATGATCAAGTATTCTTCAGGTTATCTACATTTTTGGACAGTTTCACTTCTGAGTTGCTGTTTAGTTTCAACATTTTTGCATTTTCATTATTCATTTATTTATTAAAGTATAACGTCTGTTATCCATGGCTGTCTGTATTCTGACTTTTTCAATCCTAGTATTTTTCTGCTGCATTTTCATAACCTTATCCAAGTCCATTCCATCAGTTTTCCATACCAGTAACATCTTTTGTCACATTTTCTTTCAAAGCAGTTCGAAATTTTGGTTCCTTCAACTTGTCTAGGTTCCAAAATTTGAATAACTCTCTGCAATTTCTTGAATGTCAACTGGTATTTCATTAGTACTTGGTTATTGCCACTACTAATGACTGCTGTTGCATAACACTTGTAGCCCTTAAGCTGATTCCTAAAACTCAGCTTTACCAAAATATAGTCAGCCCAACATCTTATTTGATCTCAAGGGATCTTCTATGTTCTCGTAGAACTTGGCTCTACCAAAACTGTGGTTTGGTAGTTTTGGTGTAGTACATAAATGATGTCATAAATGGTAGGATTACTGGTATTATTGCTAGAATTGGTAGAGAAAGAAACACAAATGAATGTGTAAGAGAAAAAAAATGGGAGTCAACTTCTCTTTGTTTCTGTTTGTTTGTTTGTTTTGCATATAATTAGAATTGCATATGATTCAGTATTAGTCCAGTGTGTATTTTCGATCTTTACAGATTGTAAGTTGAGTTTTATAAGTAATAAAAATTATTTGATCATGTAAGTTTCACACTTTTATGTAACCGAAGCAATTAGTTTTTATACAAAGAATATATATACATTTGTCATTATGTTGTACTGGATAGACTATCATTCATTACAATCAAATTCAAGAGGTTCTTGTTATTACTGATAAATGCTAAAGCTGTTAGTAATAACAAAAAGATATTTTATATAATTTTGATGAAATATTGAAGCAAAGTTTGATGTATTTTGGTTTCATAGTTTCTTTTTTTATTTTACTGTTTTGTTGAGGAAATTGTTTTCTGGCTCCATATGATAAATCTGTATTGTCTACTCTGTTTTTATTACAACATCTTTCTAATTCACATTACCAATCAAACATTTTTGTATAAAACCTGAATTAAACCTTGACAATTTCATTTTTCTGTAAAAACTGTTCATTCTTAAATAGTAGACAGGAGGATAACAATGTAGAACAAAAATGTTTTGTATGTTATCTGGTCTTTTATGTATCCTCACTCAGTTTCTAAACAGTTCACTGTTTCCAGTTTTTCATGAAATCTGGTAATACACTGATTGCATATACCATATAAAGAATGTGATTGTTATGTCTGATAAGTATGCAGCAAACTCAGCATACAGGTAATGCAGGTATGACTTCAACAGTTCAAATCTGCTAGGAAACCTACCATAGTTCACACTTATTTATGATAGACAACCATAGTTTTACAACTCTACTTCCTTGTCTATGGGTTCTTGAAAAGTTTGTTCACAATGAGTAACTTGTGCCCTCCATAAAATTCCAATCTCTCTTCCCTCCCATTTCACTTGCTTAGGCCAGATGCTCTCATTATTTTCTATTTCCTACCTTCAATTATGACAGCATTTCAGTCTCCCATTATTATTAAATTCTCATCCATCTTGACATATTTCACAAGTTCATTAATATTACAATATACTTTTTCAATTTCATTGTCATCTACATCTGTGATTGGAGTGTAAACTTGCGTGATTAAAATGTCTGTTGAATATCCATTTGGCTTGAGCATTAACATTTTTTCTGTTTGTGGCAAAAAATCCTTTACTGTGCTGCCAGTTTCCCTACACATTATTATTCTTACTACTGCTCTACCATTACCTGATCCAATAGAAATAATCCCATGATGATTTTCCTACTTTTGTTCGTTGCATCATGATGATTACTAAAATATTTATCTGCATCCTTTCCATTTCTACCTTTACATTTCCTAGTTTTCCACAATGCCTTAGCATTCCTAACCAACATAGAATTTTCTTTTTTTCTGATAGTTTCTCCCACATAGCTGTCACTCAGAGATCAAAATTGATAACTCTTTTTACCCTTGGATTATTTTATGCGTGGAAAAGTCATGATGATATTTTCAACAGAGAGCTGCACATATTAGGAAAAGATAATGTGATGGTTTGTGGCTGCCTTCCACAGCCCAGCACTGCAGCTATTGAAGTCACCAAACTGGAGAGGGAATCAAGGTTGCCATACAAAGCTCCATTATTTTTGCCAAGAGTGACTACTTTCCACCAGGATGTCAGTCTTCTGTGTAACATTCCCAACAGAGATATCTGCTGCTTCTGATCTATCAGCTGTATTGGTGATTACCTGGTCCCATTTAGCTCACAGACCACTGCATTCCACATTGTAACTCTTGCGAGAGGCTCTTATAAAGTGCTACCAGCCAAGCCAGATGGATAGATTTTTTTTAAGGAGGTGTTACTATTCCATCACTGTAAATATGTACTTGGAATCTGCCTCACTTTAAACCCCGGGGTAACAAAACACAGTTTCTGCCCCCCACCCTCCCTCAAATTTGCTTAGAGATGTATATGATTTACAGACAGATTTGGACAAAATTAATGACTTTTAATATTTATGAATTTTTCTTTTTGTGGAACAACATACTGTAGACAGCCTAATATACCTCTCCACACTGCTGTGTGCATGTATGCTCAGCACACTTGCTGAAAGGTGCATGTCTAATTCAATGGAATCAGTGAAGAGGATTGCTTGCTGCCAGCTGCCACCCCCCCCCCCCCCTCCCCCTTCCCCAGCAATCAGAGAACAGAGAATGGGGAATAGGTTTGCTTGCCACCCCAGCTCCTCCTAAATAAAAAAAAATTGGAAAATTGGTATACCACTGATATTTTTTCTTCCATATTCACAGATGTAACACAACATTCAAACACCAATGCAGAAGATTTGCATATTTAACAATTATGGCTCATGTAAAATTCACTTAAGCATTGGTCAATAGCAAATGTGTGACTGGTGGGAAGGAGGGTGGTGGTGATTTTGAAGGGGGGGGGGGGGGGAAGGGAGGGTGCAGCAGTGGATAATATATGCCAGCTTTGAGTTTCTGACAGTGAAGACCATGTGCAACAACTTCTTCCTTTCTGGATAAACACATAATTCATCTGTACTGATAACAAGTGGTGTCCTATTTGGTTAGAAATTGGCTTCATTACCTCACCTAAATGACTTAGAAGCAAGACCTCTATAGGAACTAAGAATCACGAAGTGCCTTGGGCACCAATCCTGGAAAGCACACGTAGCATATATTCTCCTGTTATGTAAGGCTTTTGTGTGGTCCCAGCTAGACACTGACTGTTAAATGTATGGAACAGTAAGACTAACATGAATAAATATCATTAATGTCATTCACTGTGAACAAATTAGGCTTCCCGCAGGAGCCAACTGAACCAGCATCACAGTCAATCTCTGTAATCAGAATTATAATCTGTCACAATCTATAATACAGCAACTCTTTGGTGCATATCAGGCATACAGATGGTTATCGGATCCTCATCAGATGTATTCGACTAACTAGCATGTCAGCCATTGAGTTGGCTAATAAAGACAATCGGACATCTACAAAAATATAACTCATTAATAAGTTTATTTACACTATGTACACTTAATAACTGAGATATACATAACTTTGAAGTGCTGGGTGTTCTTCAGTGGTGTTGAGTTATTTACAAAGAGAGTAAAGTTCTTGACTGTAGCCTATAGTCTTGAATGTTAATTCATTTATATAAGTCCCTGAATATTAATAATGCTTAGTTACATTGTGCTACACTAGTGTAATGTCCTCACTGAAGTCTTCTGTACTAATGTTGATAAGTCTATAGATGCGATGAATCTGGGCATAGTTCTGAACTGCAGCTGCTTAAGAAGATGTGCTAGCTAATCAGAGTTGCAGCAGTGAGGCCATGTCACTTTAACGTAGTCTGCTGGTGTCTATGCATGGCACTCCTCATCAGAGACCATGAGCAATGAGAGAGTGAGTTCACTCAGCAGTGCACTGGTGATATATTTAAAAGTGCTGTCTCTCACGTAGCTGTGAGCAGTACACAGTGTGCCATGGGTGGTCAATGAAGATGCCATTGATAGCACACTAGCTTCCATAGGAATGGCATTTAGAGATTATCCACAAGTGCCAAAGGTTATTATGATCTGTGTGGAAACAATGATACATGATGAGGACCATGAATCAGTGCTTACCCACAAGTATAGGCAATGTGCTTCAACCCCCTTCCCACATGATGCTCAAGAGATCTGGTATTATTTTGAAACTGCTGAAGCATATGCACTCAATATTTTGTTTAAAAACAATGTTTTGCATTATATTAAATTAAAACTGCGAATATATCCTTATCAGCACTGGTAGGCTGAGTCGTGGGAGTTCCTCAATTGCAGTTTAACTAGTCCCAATCATTTCCTGGAGATTAGCTTAGCAAAAGAATTAGCAGTGTATGAGACTAGGTCATCATCATCATCATCATCATCATCATTATCATCATCATCATCATCTTCTTCTTCTTCTTCTTTTCTTCTTCTTCTTCTAAGTTTCCAAACCCTGATTGGGGCCTGTTTCAGACATAAGCCTTTCCATCTTTTCCTCCCCTGAGACAAACCTTCAGTTTGAGAAAGAAACCAAGAAACACAATTGTAGCTTATTACATCAGCATAAACAGCCATTGGTTAAGAATTTTCAACAGTCAGCAGATATTTTAACTCTACCCAATTTTAACTCAGTCAATGTGAAATGTCAGCTATCTTTATTGCTTCAAAATATTTGAGGACTGAGAAATAAAATTAATGAATTAATTATCTGCATAGATGAATTAGAGTCTTCAAACCCAGCTGACATAATCTACCTCTCTGAACATCATGTGACCACTGGTATAGAACTTTTAAGTGTTACAGGGTTTAGGTTAGCATCTCACTTTCGTAGATCAGAAATGGAGAAAGGAGGAGTTGCCACATTCATCAGGAACTGTCATAAATTTAAGAACATAGACATTCACAAATTTTGCATAGGACAGCATATGGAAGCATGTGCAACAGAAGTAGAATTTCACAAAAAATCCTTCATAATATTAAGTGTATATCGAGCACCTGCAGGTAACCTTAATCTGTTCGTAAACCACCTTGAAGCTGTACTGGCCCATTTAACAACCAAAAACAAAGAAATATTGGTTTCTCGTGATTTCAATGTAGATTTCCTTAAAGGCTCTCCCAATAAGAACTTATCTGAGCTAGTAACACTATCATTTAACTTAATTCCCACTATAAAGTTCCCCACTAGGGTATCCAATTGCTCACAAACAGCCATTGGTAATATCTTTATAGAAAAGTCCAATGAACAAAATTATATTACAAAACCAATAGTCAATGGCCTCTCAGATCATGACATGCAGTTCCTTCTGTTAAATGTTAACACTGAACAGGATAGAAAATCTGTTAAATCTGAGCTCAAGAGGGTAATCAATAAGCCAAAAATTGATTATTTTAGGACACTCCTCAGAGACATTCACTAGACTGATGTTTACAGTGCTCATGGCATGAATGAAAAATATAACACTTTTGCTAATAAAGTGCTTACCTTATTCAAACACTGTTTTCCCCCAAAACTTACCAAGGTTAGAGCAAAGTCTACAAAGAAGCCATGGATTGCTCAAGAAATATGGGTATCTTCAAACACAAAAAGAGAACTGTATCTGTCAATCCGAAACAGTTCTGATGTTGATGCTATAGCACATAACAAGAAATACTGCAAAATATTAAAGACTGTAATACGGACATCAAAGCAAATATATTACAAGGAAAAGATAGTCATATCAGACAACAAAATAAAGACAATATGGGATATAGTGAAGGAGGAGACCGGTAGAACCAGACATGAAGAGGAACAAATAGCATTAAGAGTAAATGATACATTGGTGACATGTGTACAGTGTTGCAGAACTTTTTAACAAACATTTTATAACTGTTACTGAAAAGATGGGGTTGTCAGGTTCGGTAGATGCTGCTACGGAAAACCTCAGACCAGACATTTCAAGTAACTTCCATAATATGAATTTGACCTTCACTAACCCAGCAGAAATAATGTCCATAATAAAATCTTTAAAATCAAAAACATCCAGTGGGCATGATTAAATATCAACAAAGTTAATTAAAGAATGTGATTCTGAGCTAAGTAACATATTAAGCTATCTGTGTAACCAGTCGTTTATCAGTGAAATATTTCCTGAATGGTTGAAATATGCTGAAGTTAAGACTCTGTTTAAGAAGGGAGATACAGAAATAGCATCAAATTTCCGTCCTTTTTCACTGTTGCCAGCATTCTCAAAAATTTTAGAAAAAGTAATGTACAATCGGCTTTATAACCATCTTATCTCAAATAACATACTGTCAAAGTCACAGTTTGGATTTCACTTACAATGAAAATGTGCTTAATTCATTAGACAAAAAACTGCAGGCAACTGGCATATTTTGTGATCTGTCAAAGTCCTTTGACTGTGTAAATCACAATATCCTTTTAAGTAAATTCGAATATTATAGCGTAACAGGAAATGCTGCAAAATGGTTCAAATCTTATATCTGTGGCAGGAAACAAAGGGTCTTATTAGGAAAGAGACATGTATCGAGTTATCAGGCATCATCCAACTAGGAACTAATTACATGTGCGGTCCCACAAGGTTCCATTTTAGGGCCCTTACTTTTTTTTGTGTATATCAATGACCTTTCATCAGTAACATTACCAGATGCCAAGTCCGTTTTGTTTGTCGATGATACAAACATTGCAATAAATAGCAAATCAAGTGTAGTCTTAGAAAGATCAGCTAATAAAATATTTGTGGACATTAATCACTGGTCCCTAGCCAATTCCTTGTCACTAAACTTTGAAAAAACATACTACATGCAGTTCAGAACTTATAAGGGGTGTCCCATGAGTATATGCCTAACATATGATGACACGCAGATAGAAGAAGTGGACAGTGTTAAATTCTTGGGATTACAGCTATATAATAAATTCAACTGGGAAAAGCACACCACAGAACTGCTGAAGCATCTTAACAAATCTCTGTTTGCAATGCGAATTGTGTCAGACATAGTGGATATAAAAATGAAAAAGCTGGCATACTATGATTACTTTCATTCCATAATGTCATATGGGATTATTTTTTGGGGTAATTAATCATGCCAAGCTAAAGTTTTCGTGGCACAAAAACATGCAGTGAGAATTATATGTTGTGTGAACTCAAGAACATCCTGCAGAAGCCTGTTTAGGGAACTAGGTATATTAACTACTGCTTCCCAATATATTTATTCCTTAACGAAATTTGTCATTAAAAATATATCACTTTTTCAAGCCAACAGCTCAATTCATGGAATCAATACTAGAAATAAGAATAATCTTCACAAGGATTTAAAGTCACTTAGTCTTGTACAAAAAGGTGTGCATTATTCAGGAACACACATTTTCAATAACTTGCCAGCAGCCATAAAAAAGCTTAACAACCAATGAAATTCAGTTTGTGTAAGTACAATCTAACTTCTGCACAGTAGTTGTATTACATGTTTATTACCTTATAAATAAATAAATAAATAAAATTATTTTAAATTCAGTGCATTACTATTTGTAAAATGATTCTTTCATATAGTGTTCATTAAAAATGACAATCATTCCACTTGGGACCTGTGGAATGGTACATTAGCTTATTTTTTAGTTGCAAATATTTGTCATGTATTGTTGTTTTTCTGACATGTTCTATATCCTGGAGGACCTCCTCACTACGGATCAATAGGAATGAAAGTAAATCTAATCTAATCTAATCTAAAACCTCCTACCACATTTCTCTCCACTCTGCCCCAGTCTTCTCTCTTCTTCACACATTCCATCAGTGCAATGATCCATCTTTCTCTTGATCTTCCTCCAGGTATTTTGCCTCCTTTGTCAATTCATGAGCCTATATTGGTATCCTGCCAGTTCCCTTTCCTTTAATGTGTTTACTCTTATCTTTCCTACGGTCTCTTTCATGGGCTTCTCTTTCACTATTACTCCCACCATATCATTACTTACTCTGTCCATTCTGGTAAATCCTATCCCACTTCTTGGAAATTTCATTTCTCAAGCTTGTATCCTGCTCACCTGCCTTTTCTCCACTGCCCACATTTCTGATCCATATGTGAGTATTTGGAGATAATATGCTAGCATAAGACCTGATTTCTTTTGAGTGGTGCATCATTGCTTTATACCAATCTTCTTACAGTCTGCTGGAATCCATGAGTTTGTCCCCTTTCGCTAATCTCCTTATCATTCCTCCCACTGTCTTCTTCCATGCTTCACAGGTAATTAAAACTTCCCACTTTCTTTAGCACTTGCTCTCTATTGTTTATATCCCTTGCTACTCTCATCTTATTCCTCTCTGTCACCATCACTTCACACTTCCTTGCATTAAATTTCAATCTGCACTGTACCACCTCTTCCTCCCATACATTTAGCCTTTCTTGCACGTCTTTTTCTACACTTCCCCACACCATTAAATCATATGCAAATACTATTGCTTTCATACACTCCTGGAAATTGAAATAAGAACACCGTGAATTCATTGTCCCAGGAAGGGGAAACTTTATTGACACATTCCTGGGGTCAGATACATCACATGATCACACTGACAGAACCACAGGCACATAGACACAGGCAACAGAGCATGCACAATGTCGGCACTAGTACAGTGTATATCCACCTTTCGCAGCAATGCAGGCTGCTATTCTCCCATGGAGACGATCGTAGAGATGCTGGATGTAGTCCTGTGGAACGGCTTGCCATGCCATTTCCACCTGGAGCCTCAGTTGGACCAGCGTTCGTGCTGGACGTGCAGACCGCGTGAGACGACGCTTCATCCAGTCCCAAACATGCTCAATGGGGGACAGATCCGGAGATCTTGCTGGCCAGGGTAGTTGACTTACACCTTCTAGAGCACGTTGGGTGGCACGGGATACATGCAGACGTGCATTGTCCTGTTGGAACAGCAAGTTCCCTTGCCGGTCTAGGAATGGTAGAACGATGGGTTCGATGACGGTTTGGATGTACCGTGCACTATTCAGTGTCCCCTCGACGATCACCAGTGGTGTACAGCCAGTGTAGGACATCGCTCCCCACACCATGATGCCGGGTGTTGGCCCTGTGTGCCTCGGTCGTATGCAGTCCTGATTGTGGCGCTCACCTGCACGGCGCCAAACATACATACGACCATCATTGGCACCAAGGCAGAAGCGACTCCATTCGTCCCTCCATTCACGCCTGTCGCGACACCACTGGAGGCGGGCTGCACGATGTTGGGGCGTGAGCGGAAGACGGCCTACCGGTGTGCGGGACCGTAGCCCAGCTTCATGGAGACGGTTGCGAATGGTCCTCGCCGATACCCCAGGAGCAACAGTGTCCCTAATTTGCTGGGAAGTGGCGGTGCGGTCCCCTGCGGCACTGCGTAGGATCCTACGGTCTTGGCGTGCATCCGTGCGTCGCTGCGGTCCAGTCCCAGGTCGACGGGCACGTGCACCTTCCGCCGACCACTGGCAACAACATCGATGTACTGTGGAGACCTCACGCCCCACATGTTGAGCAATTCGGCGGTACGTCCACCCGGCCTATCGCATGCCCACTATACGCCATCGCGCAATGTCCGTCAACTGCACATACGGTTCACGTCCACGCTGTCGCGGCATGCTACCAGTGTTAAAGACTGCGATGGAGCTCCGTATGCCACGGCAAACTGGCTGACACTGACGGCGGCGGTGCACAAACGCTGCGCAGCTAGCGCCATTCGACGGCCAACACCGCGGTTCCTGGTGTGTCCGCTGTGCCGTGCGTGTGATCATTGCTTGTACAGCCCTCTCGCAGTGTCCTGAGCAAGTATGGTGGGTCTGACACACCGGTGTCAATGTGTTCTTTTTTCCATTTCCAGGAGTGTATTTTAATCTCTTGTTCATGCTACCACTGTTGCCATTATCTCATCCATAACGGCGACGAAAAGTAGTGGGGATAGTGCATTCCATTTCTTTACCTCATTTTCTGTTCTAACTAGTCAGTCTTCTATTATGTGAAATAGAGAACGGGGATAGAAAGGGAATGTATGGGTGGGAATTTGTGATTTCCAACCACACAGGACAGACTGACTCAAATTTCCAGCTTATCGCACACTGCAATGCAACGTCCCTTGTCCACTAACCCCCTACTCGCAAACTGTTGATTCCTGTAGGAGTTTGGACAATATTAGTGCATTCACACTCTTATAGAAATGTATATACATATTTGACTGGTGTCTGTTATGTCAGGCATGTCTATCATCTTCCCTCTTCCTTATTTTACACTTGTCACACTTACATAACACACTTACATAATCAGCATTCCAATTCCTCTTTTCTGAGGAGTTTCCCACATATTGCTTCTTTTCACATTGTCATACACCTTCTCATTGTCCAAGAAAACCCTTACTAAATCCTTAACATGTTCACAGTGTCTCTCTTGGAGCTGCCTCACACTAAAAATTAGATCCACCGTCTACCTTTCTGGTCTAATTCCATATTATTCCTCTCAGTCTTCCTCCTACTGTCTTCTCTACCCTCTTTTCCAAATTCTTCTCAAATATCCTGACAGCAAGACCCATCCAAGTAACATTCCAATCATTTTGACATAGTCTTCCACAATCTCTCTTAAAAATTGGCACAGTTGTTCATTTATTCCAGTCTTCAAGTGTCTGTCTTTCATATTGTTCACTTCACTCCAATAATACCAGCTACTCTCACCATATCCACACTTAATTGAGCCAGTTCAGATTTACACAGGTACAGGTAATGTTATATTTAGGGCACATAATTAGCTGTAAAACTCTTCATCCACTCTGACTTCTGATTCCACTGCAAGTCATCCCCTTCATTTGACCAGCAGAACAAAAGAACCAATACCATACCAGTTCAGACCATTCATGACTCTCTCATTTGCCTATAGAAACTGATAAATGAGGAAACAGTTTCCTCGATAAGGTAAAAGGTTATATTTTCTGGAGAAGAAGTGTGGCTGCAAGTGAGGAACAACGACTTATGGTTAGCAAAACCTACTGTGATGCTATGCTACTTTCTACCCCTGATGTGGGCCTAGCTTGCTTCCATCAAGAACATTGTCCTTCTATGTATAAATTCCTTCCCCAGTGCGAGACACCAGGAGCTTTGAGTTAGTTATTTAGTTATTTGTGTGTTCCATGGGCCATAGTTGTCACCTCTTGCTGAGATGTGGAATGAGTAAGTTTTACAAGTATACTGCACTTACTCAGCAAGAAATGTGGCAACTTGTTGGTCATTTATATGAATTCTTATGTTAGGGATGTTTTTTTCATACACACTGTGATTTGCACTTAAGTATGTTCAGTCTCTCTCTCTCTTAAACACACACACACACACACACACACACACACACACACACTGGGCAGGTGGTCACTGATTTTTGTGGCTGAATACCTTACTCCTTTCTGTACCACACTGTTGCTGAATGATAAATAGTGCAAATCATTTCTCCTTCTAGTACCTATTATACTCATGAATCTTATTGGTTTCATATTGTAATTGATTGTTGACAACAATATTCATAAGGGAGTAAACGTACTGAGAAGCCGTAGTCAGTATGCCCTACTGTTTAGAGAGCTGTCTGCCTGAGGTACTGGAATGGACATGACATATTATCCTTATTACAAGGTTCTGTACAACAAGAACTTTTTCCCTCAATGATGAGGTACCCCAGAATATGATGCCATAAGACATTAGTGAATGTGAATAGGAACAATAAGTCAATGTTTCGACACTTTCATCACCAAAGTCTGATATTACCTCTAGCACAAATGTTACAGAGCTTAGATGTTTAAGATGACTTGTAAAATATGACTTGCCATTAAGCTTTGTATCGATATAAAAACATATGAATTTTGAATATTCTGTTTCATGTATTGATTTACTAATGATCACCATCATTATCAGTACTTGTATGGCACACATAAAAATATTCATGTCTAACATCTTCTAAGCATTACAGCATTTATTATTAATTGTACTGGAGTTCATATTTACTTTAGTGAATTATAGCACTATTTTCTTTATTTTCCTCTATTTTATACACAACAATAAAATTACATTAAGAAGAATGAAGGCTATATAGCACATGTTTGTAATGGGTTTACTATGTAATTATTCAAAATTATGTATCAACAACTTATGCAAACAAAAACTGTAACTTACATTTTCTCTGAATTTCATGATGCTAAACTTATTACTTGTCCACCCATATGAGCACATATCCCAAGGTAATTTTGTAAGTACCTGTTGTTGTAATACTACAATCAAGTCAAAATAAATATGTATAATCTGTGAATGTTCTTAATAGAAATATCTTCCTCAGCAGTGGACACCATCCATGGGAGATGTTACATTTAATTATATTCAAGGCATAGTATGAATAGTATTATTTATGTTTGTGATACATGAAGAACTTCCACTCTCAGTGCTGAATGCTCAGCACCTCTGATGTTTCAGAAAAGTGACTTCATAATGGATGTAATGTTGCTATTACTGTATACGTCTTCTTGTGATTTTGTGATCACCTTCGAGAAGATCCTTATAGCATGCAGTGAACCGATTTCTACTGGAATATGTACTGTGTAAGTTTATAGACATCATGTTACAATGAATAAAACAAGATCAAAATGTTAGTAAATTTGATATAGGCATCATGTCCACTGTTAAAGGATCATGGTAAAACTGTATGTACCAAAAGGTAGCTGGAGCAAACCAAAAAATATGAAACGCAAGAACACAGTAGAATATTCCTTAATGTATGTGAAACTGTTGAATGGTCAGAGTGCTTTGATATGACAGTTGTGACGTCATATTGTGTTTGCCGCATAGTATTCACGTCACAGGAAAAGCAGAATGGTGCACTGAACACATTTTGATGAGATTGTGTATGGCTTGTCACTGGCAAGTCGGAAGCCAACATCAGTCAGTGAAAAGAAGACCAGGAGTTAGATGTTGACTGTGTTTGTGGCCGTCCACATAAATTTATCAGAAGGGGGAGGGGGAGGCAAGAGACAAGACTCTAAAATTGCCATTTTGTGTGTACATGAATTGGTCAGCTTTGAAGATGATGTGGTATAACAACTAAGTTTCATACATAACACAAAAAGCTTATTATATCCCAGAGAATTGTAGGTTATCCACCTACTTCTACAAGTGAGTGATAATTCCATATTGAGCAAAATCTCTGTAGTCCAGATTCCAGGTGGAGAAGCAGATGCCCTCTCTAACCCCTCTCCCCTCCAGTTTCCCATAGTGCTATTTCATAGCTATGGATGTGACTCCGTAAGGTAGTAAATGTTCAATGGCACAGGTTGATCGTATCTTAAAACCTAGTATAATGATTGTTATTTACATGTACATCTACATTTACAACTGCATATTTACTCTACAAGCCACCTTGGAGTGTGAGGAGGGTACTTTGTGTAACATTGTCACTTTCCTCTCTTTCTTGTTCCAGTTGCAGATTGTTAGTGGGAAAATGAATACCGGTAAGCCTCTGTGTGGGCTTGAAACTCTCCAATTTTATCGTCATGATCTTTTTGCAAGATATATGTCTGAGGAAGCAACATATTCATTGACTATTCTAGGAACACCTCTAGAGTTGGTTGATCATCTTTGTGATACTTCCGTGCTTCCTAAATGAGTCTGTAACAAAACACACTGCTCTTCTTTGGATCTTCTTCATTTCCTCTATCAGTCCTATCTGGTATGGATCCCATACTGATGAGCAAAATTTAAGAATTGGCCAAATGAGTGTTTTATGAGCTGCTCCCTTTGTTGATGGACTATGCTTCCTGAGGATTCTTCCAGTGAATCATAGTCTGGCATCTGACTTACTCATGATTAGTTTTATGTGCGTGTTCCAATTCAGATGACTCTGCATGCATATGCTTAGATATTTTATGGAAGTAACTGTTTCCAACAATTGTTCTGAAATTGTGTACTCACGCAATAAGGGGTGTTTTTGTCTATTTATTTATAATACGCTATATTTGTTTATGTTGAGGGTCAATTGCCACTCACTGCACCAGCTTCAATTGTCTGCAGGTTTTCCTGAATTTTGCTACAGTTTTATAGGGTCAAGACTTATGAGTATACAATAACATCATCCCCAAAAAGACTTGTGGAACTTCCACCATTATCTACTAGGTTATTTATAACACACATATCAAAAAAAGTTTTGCATCACCCCAGAACTCCTGAAGATAGACACTAACTGTGGATATTGTATCACAGACACAGTCGCTTTCACTGTTCAGAGATGTCACTAAACCTGCCCAAAGATGTAAACAATCATGCATGAGCAGCTCCTATTAGATGGAGGGGGTGTGACAGCCTATCAGTTCCAGTCATTCCACCAGGAAGGAGGTACACAGCTCATGTTGTCTGTAATTCAACCATGTCTAGACAGTCAATACAAGGGTCTGATCGTGTCCGCATTGTTAGTTTGTGCCAGGAAGGACTCTCAACAAGGAATGTGTCCAGGAGTCTCGAAGTGAACCAAAGCTATGTTGCTCGGACACGCAGGAGATACAGAGATGGGAACTGTCGATGACATGCCTCGCTCCAGCCGCCCAAGGACTACTACTGCAGTGGATTACCTTTACATATGGATTATGGCTTGAAGGAATCCTGACAGCAACACTACCGTGTTGAATAACCCTTTTTGTGCAGCCACAGGACATCGTGTTATCACTCAAACTGTGTGCAATAGGCTGCATGATGTGCAACTTCACTCCCGATGTCTATGGCGAGGTTCATCTTTGCAACCACGACACTATGTAGCGCGACACAGACAGGCCCAACAACATGCCGAATGGACTGCTCAGGATTGGCATCACGTTATCTCACTGATGAGTGTCACATATGTTTTCAACCACACAATCGTTGGAGACGTGTTTGGAGGCAACCTGGTCAGGCTGAATGCCTTAGACACACTGTCCAGTGAGTGCAGCAAGGTGGAGGTTCCCTGATGTTTCGGGGTGGTATTATGTGAGGCCGACGTACGCTGCTGGTAAGCCACAGCTTTATTGTTTGGTTAAATTCCACTTTTAAGCTAATGTTTGAAATATGGAATAGTAAACAGTTGTACAGTTCTACTAAAAGTAAATGTCGTGTGACTAGGGCCTCCTGTTGGGTAGACCGTTTGCCGGGTGCAAGTCCTTCGATGTGATGCCACTTCAGCGATGTGTGCATAGATGGGGATGAAATGATGATGATTAGGACAACAAAATACCCAGTCCCTGAGCAGAGAAAATCTCCGACCCAGCCGGGAATTGAACCCGGGCCGTTAAGATTGACATTCTGTTGCGCTGACCATTCAGCTACTGGGGTGGACTAAAGTTTTTCTGGTGTATGTGCATTATTTATTTCTGTTAGTGGAATTCTTTGTAACTTCATGCTTTCTAGTTTAGTTGTGTTGTGGGACTCTTAACTTTATACTATTTCTGGTCACATGATTATGTGTATTTAATTTTTATTGAACTTGTTTTTATGTTCCCATGCAAACAGTAGTATTTTATATATAGGGTGAAAATTATTTAAACTGACAAACTCTAGGAAGCTGCATGTGACACCAAAACAAACATTTTTCTTTGATGTTATATTTTCCTGTGAGGATTTTTTTCAGCCAGTAGAGAAAGTTTTCTCTATACGAAAATTAATTAAACTAGCAAACTCTTAGAGGTTGCATGGGACAATGAAAACACCTTTCTAATGTGCTTTCCTGTGAGGACAAAAAGTAACACAAGCTAGTTTTAATTCCTTATTAACAAGAAACAACATTAACACAACACAATTACTTCAGTTAAAGTAGAGGTTCAAAAAAAATGCCCCCATTTACTTGTAAACAGAGGTTACATGGGTGGGTAATGTTCTGTCTAACATGGTGAAAGATGCAGGAGTGTCTTTAATTCCTACTGCTGGTACCGCTATCTGGGCTACCAGATCATCTTCTAATTAGACAGGGGTTTTGTAAACAAGGTTGCTCATCTGTCATTACTCAAAAAAATTCCAGAGGCGTCAGACCAGGGAATCAAGTAGGTGATATACAGGACCATCATTCCCTATCCACTTTTCTGGAAACTGTCGGTTCAAGAATTGACTCACAGGATGACTGAAATCTGCCAGCACCCCATCATGCTGGAATGACTTGTACAGTCTTGCAGCGAGTGGCACATCATCCAGCAACTCTGGCAATGCTCTGGCAAGGTAATTGCTATAATGCCTGTCATTTCATTGCCTAGGCGGGAGATATGTGTCCAATTAAACAGTCACCAACAACATCTGGTGACACAAACTGCAATTGATGAGTGCGAATTGTGGATGTTGAAGATGCCATCATGCCATCTGTAAACAGCAAAAAGGAACCACTGAAAAAACTGTTGTGAGTGTATAATCATCTGGTTTCAGGTTGTGCACACGCTTTAAGTGAAATGGTTTACAATTGTTCATGAAGGATATTTCTTACATTCATCTGATTTGTCCCCATGTTACATGCAATTGCACAAGTACTGAGAGTGATAATGCCCTCTACCGCATTAAAAAATGTTTACAGGTAATTAAGTTTGTTTTGGTGTCACATGCAACTTCCCAGAGTTTGCCGTTTTAAATAATTTTCATCTTGTATACATACTTAGAAAAAGTAGTACATTCTTTCAAAGGTTTCCAATTCACTCAGGATTTATTGTTGCAATGGTCCATTAGGAGTACATTAAATGATAACATGTACACTTCAATACACAAGCAGTTCTGAGGTGGCATGTATCATCCCATGCCGAAACACTGATATTAGTATGTGGTATTGCCTCCATCGGTGGCAATGCAGTCATACACTCTGACAACCAGTTGATTGTACAGATGGTGAATACTGTCCTGGGGTATGTTGACATATTCCCATAGTTCTATAAGGGTTGTTGGTTGATGACAAACCGTGAATTTACTTTCAAAACTTTTTCTTAAGAATTTACTTTATTTACTAGCAATTCATCAAGAACATTAACACATTTAATCACACTATGTGAGTGTAGAAGTAGTTGCCAGGGAATAACTGATGAAATCAAAATGAAATTGCTTTTAACAAATGGGAATTTTATTCCTAAAAGCTTTCTTTATTTAAAAAAAAAAAAAAAAAAAAAGCGGATTTAAAATTATAAGCAAAAAGCACCCTCTAAATATCAAGTTACAATTTATTCAGAGGCAGAAAGAAACAAATTTTTGAGTGTATGAGCTTACGGGCTGAGAACCTTGCCGCTCCCTTTTGACATGGCCGTAGTCACAACCGCTCACAACAACCTCTGAAAGGCTACACAGGTGTAAATCTGCAACACACCAGGTTACCTTAAGTAAAAGTTTTAACAATTCACACAAGCACACAAAATATGCTCCCCGTAGGAGGGATGGAAATGGTACAAAACACTAAAATTAAAAGATTAACTTGCCACTGACAGTGCAACTTGATTTTAACTTCTAAGAAAAGCCTTACGGTGGAAGGGTGGTAACTTTATATACTGAAATAACCATTTCAATAAAAGCCCATGAAATGCAATCTTATATAAAATTATACAAGATTGGCCAAACACGCTCTACAGTACACATATACAACCTCTCAAGATGATAGGCAAGATAAAAACATATTTCAGTAATTAGGCCATTACACTTCAAACAATAAATTCGTTAACACACCGAATCCGACAAACATGACCGAGGCAACTATTAACTTACGGCAGATTGATATGGTGATTACTGAACAACCCGAACTGCAGGTTGCTCTAACCCGCCCCTACTCCACAAGGGAAAAATGGACCACACAATTCATAAATAACCACCTTCCCTCGGGTGTGCAAATGGAGAAGAGTGGTGGGACAACCCCAAAACAAAGCAGCTGGTGACCTCACCAAGAAAACAAGTAGAATTTAACAAGTAAATGAAGCAACATATCACCAATCACTTAACTTCTAATAAACTGCGATTTCTGGCGAAGACCTGGCCCAGCACCCCCAAAAACACTCTCCTGAACTGTCTGCTGCCAGCCACTTCAACGGATGCAGGAAGGTGCGCCGACCTCCCATCTCACGGCGTTGCAGCCCGCACCGGCCAGACTGATGTCGTAGGTTGACTCCTGTTGCTCTCGTGTCGGCCGCGAAGCCACTACCCTTTGCTATACAGCATGGCCCACTGGACTCACGTGGTGACCTCACATGCGCCAACACTCAAGGCGGATGAGTCAACTTGTGTCTCAGTGCGTGACCGACCAACTGATCGATCCAACCACCAATGACCATTGCCTGAGCAACTCAAGGAGACTGGTGACCTAACGCGCAGACTCAGATGCAGGAACTAAGCCCCCGACCGGGTGACCACTCGTTGAGTTCTCTCACTGCACCACAGTTTCGGACGAGAGACAGATTAGCAAGCTGGGGACGAGGGACTGACCCCAGACTGACTCCAGACTCACCCAGACTGACCAACTGGCGAGCTCATAGCACCCCTTAAATGCACGTGAACACGCAACCTTTCTCCTTTTCCACCAGAGGGAGACAACAAAGGTGCGATTGCCACAGCAGCGCCACCGCCAGAAACGGAGGGTAACTAATTCACACAACGCACTGCAGTGCGCTCTTCAAAACAGCAATTTTTACCACAGCTCAGATGAGTCACACGAATCACTTCTCATTCCATCATACCCCACACATACTTGATTGAAGACAAGTCCAGGATTGTGCTGACCAGGGAAGTTGCTGTACGTCTTGAGAACGTATTGAGTTTGACAGGCAGTGTGTAGGCAAGCATTATCCTGTTGGAACAATGCATCACCTTCCCGTTGCAAGAGCAGCAAAAGAATGGGTGTAACAACATTCTGCATACTCTGGTCAGCATATCCTCCAGAAACATCTAAGGTGAATATGAGCTATAGCTTATTGCATCCCTGGCCATAAGGCCTGGGGTGGAGCCAGTGTGTCTTCTATGAATGCACTCTACAAGATAGCCCTCATCAGGTTTACATCTTACATGCAAACGACCGTCGCTTGTGTGCAGGCAGAATCTGCTTTCATCACAGAAGACCACAGTGCACCATTCCATCTTCCAAGTGATTCTCTGATGGCACCAGTTGGGCTGTGCATGTTGATGCTGTGACAATAGAGGTGTGTGTGTGTGTGTGTGTGTGTGTGTGTGTGTGTGTGTGTGTGTGTGTGTGCCCGCGCGCAGTCCCAGTGCTAATAACAAGTTTGTAACAGTTTGTGTTGACACATCTGGACTCACAAGCCCTCTTATCTCTTTGAAGTGCAGGCAAAATTATAACAGTTTCAATGGGCAGTGGTCGCTGTGGCTAACCACATAATACACTCCTGGAAATGGAAAAAAGAACACATTGACACCGGTGTGTCAGACCCACCATACTTGCTCCGGACACTGCGAGAGGGCTGTACAAGCAATGATCACACGCACGGCACAGCGGACACACCAGGAACCGCGGTGTTGGCCGTCGAATGGCGCTAGCTGCGCAGCATTTGTGCACCGCCGCCGTCAGTGTCAGCCAGTTTGCCGTGGCATACGGAGCTCCATCGCAGTCTTTAACACTGGTAGCATGCCGCGACAGCGTGGACGTGAACCGTATGTGCAGTTGACGGACTTTGAGCGAGGGCGTATAGTTGGCATGCGGGCGGCCGGGTGGACGTACCGCCGAATTGCTCAACACGTGGGGCGTGAGGTCTCCACAGTACATCGATGTTGTCGCCAGTGGTCGGCGGAAGGTGCACGTGCCCGTCGACCTCGGACCGGACCGCAGCGACACACGGATGCACGCCAAGACCGTAGGATCCTACGCAGTGCCGTAGGGGACCACACCGCCACTTCCCAGCAAATTAGGGACACTGTTGCTCCTGGGGTATCGGCGAGGACCATTCGCAACCGTCTCCATGAAGCTGGGCTACGGTCCCGCACACCGTTAGGCCGTCTTCCGCTCACGCCCCAACATCGTGCAGCCCGCCTCCAGTGGTGTCGCGACAGGCGTGAATGGAGGGACGAATGGAGACGTGTCGTCTTCAGCGATGAGAGTCGCTTCTGCCTTGGTGCCAATGATGGTCGTATGCGTGTTTGGCGCCGTGCAGGTGAGCGCCACAATCAGGACTGCATACGACCGAGGCACACAGGGCCAACACCCGGCATCATGGTGTGGGGAGCGATCTCCTACACTGGGCGTACACCACTGGTGATCGTCGAGGGGACACTGAATAGTGCACGGTACATCCAAACCGTCATCGAACCCATCGTTCTACCATTCCTAGACCGGCAAGGGAACTTGCTGTTCCAACAGGACAATGCACGTCCGCATGTATCCCGTGCCACCCAACGTGCTCTAGAAGGTGTAAGTCAACTACCCTGGACAGCAAGATCTCCGGATCTGTCCCCCATTGAGCATGATTGGGACTGGATGAAGCGTCGTCTCACGCGGTCTGGACGTCCAGCACGAACGCTGGTCCAACTGAGGCGCCAGGTGGAAATGGCATGGCAAGCCGTTCCACAGGACTACATCCAGCATCTCTACGATCGTCTCCATGGGAGAATAGCATCCTGCATTGCTGCGAAAGGTGGATATACACTGTACTAGTGCCGACATTGTGCATGCTCTGTTGCCTGTGTCTATGTGCCTGTGGTTCTGTCAGTGTGATCATGTGATGTATCTGACCCCAGGAATGTGTCAATAAAGTTTCCCCTTCCTGGGACAATGAATTCACGGTGTTTTTATTTCAATTTCCAGGAGTGTATTTTCTCCCTTTACCGCTCAGGGGCCAGTAGTCTCTCTGCCAACCACCTAATTGTTGCCTAAAATGCCGCTAGATGGCAGTGCAGGTCTTCTTCGCGAATTTTTGCCGTGTATTCAGAACAATAGTTGATACTTCTTCATTGTTAGCACTGTTCTTGGAAGTGGCGTGCAGTATTCTCTGTAGCTCTTCTTTATACGACAACTTTTTGTAAGTAATTGCTTATATTTATGTGTTGAACATATTTAAGTCTACGTGTAATGTAACTTTAAATTGAAACAGAATTTTCCATGTTTTACAGACAAATTTCTGTGTGGTTAGTGCTGCTAACCACCGTCCATCTGCTCCACCCAGTATATTTTCTTCGCCTCCATCGAATATGTCTAGCCGAAAAGGAATAACTGAGGACGAATGTTTCCGAATTTTATTTGAAGAAATACCTTCTAGTGACAGCAGTGTTGACAGTGATGGCAGTGATGGAAATGACCCCACATTCACGACTAGCTGTGCAAGTTCTAGTCTTGTGCGCAGTCGTGTGTCGAGCAGTAGTGATTCTCGGGATGACCGTGAAATTGATGACGTCAGTGAAAATAATATTTTAACATCTACTGTTCCATCAACAGTCACGGTAAACTAGAGTCAAGAAACAAGTGTTGACCAAGTGCCATTATTTATTGGAGAAGGTGGTGTGACCGCAGAAATAAAGAACAAAGTGAAGCTAAAGCCAATTGACTTGTTTCTTGAATTTTTAGATGAAACACTAATAAAACACATAGTGTTCCAAACTAATTTGTATGCTACACAGAGAGGCAAAACTTTTGTGCCCACCAACGAAGTTGAAATTAAGACTTTTATTGGAATAAATCTTTATATGGGTATCACTAAAAAGCCTAGCTATAGAGATTACTGGAGCACTTCAAAATGGCTCTGAGCACTATGGGACTTAACATCTGAGGTCATCAGTCCCATAGAACTTAGAACTACTTAAACCTAACTAACCTAAGGACATCACACACATCCATGCCCGAGGCAGGATTCGAACCTGCAACCGTAGCAGTCGCGCGGTTTCGGACTTAAGCGCCTAGAACCGCTCGGCCACCGCGGCCGGCTAATGGAGCACTGATCCAGATCTTGGTGAAAGTTACATATCAAAGCTGTTGCCAGTAAAACGGTTTAGTTGGCTACTGAGTAACTTGCACCTCAATGAAAATTTGGTCACTCCCGACAGAAACAGTCAGAATTATGATAAACTGTACAAATTATGTCCATTTCTAGACCATTTGAACAGGAATTTCCAGGATTGCTATAAACCACATCAAAAACTTGCTATTGATGAAGCAATGGTTAAATCCAAAGGCAGATGATCTCTCAAACAATATATGAGGGACAAACCTACAAAAAGAGGGTACAAAGTGTGGATGTTATGTGATCAGTCGTCATACAATCTTAAATTTGATGTTTATACAGGAAAAGTTTCACATTCTCCAGTAGTGGGCCTAGGATCGAAAGTGGTTCTAAATTTAACCAATGGTCTTCATGAAAAGAATCATATTATTTTCATGGACAGTTATTTTACATCATATGATCTGTTGAAGGGTCTAAAATCCAATGGTGTTTACGCTTGTGGAACAGTAAATCCCAGAAGGAAAAACATGCCAAAACTCAAGGAGGAAAAGGAACTGGAAACAGGGGAATTTGATTACAAAATAAGCAATGATGGCATAGTAATCTATAGATGGAAAGCTAACAGGACAGTCAACTTGATTTCAACATGTCATTCACCATCAGATGTGTCCACAGTAACTCGAAAAATGAAAGATGGAACAATAACCAATACCACTTGTCCAATTGTATTGAAAGACTACAATTCTAGTATGAACTATGTGGATAATTTTGATCGACTGAAGTCAGACTACGCTATTGACAGAAAAAGCAAGAAATGGTGGATGAGATTGTTTTTTCACTTTTTAGACTGCAGTGTGACAAACGCGTTCATTATGCACAAAGAAATCGAAATGGAGCAGTTCTCCAATAAAGACTTCCGTCTAGAGGTGTACAAGATCTTGTTGGCTCCAAAAATAGTTTCAGTAGCAGCTAATTTTGCTTCTGTATCCCAAAGTAGTATAGCAACCCAGATCAAATCACACAAACCATACGTAGACGAAAGTATTCGCCACGAAAGCAGTAAACATCAAACAATTCACTCATCATCTAGAAGATGCGCTTGCAGTTCAAAGAAAAATTCTGTGCGAACAGTGTGGATGTGTTCAGTGTGCAAAGTACCTATGTGTTCTGAGAGCAGACAAGAACTGTTTCAAGAGATTCCACGAAAGTTAAACACTAGTTATTTCAAAGTTCAACCACCAAATATCGAATTTGTATACTGTAATTGGGTGGTTATTACCTATAGTGACGACATTTCATGTTAATATTTTGTTGTTGTTTAAGTGAATTTTTACAAACTCAATGTATAAAACATGTCAAAACAATAAAACAAATGTGTTAAAAGTAAAAGAAATTTGAAATTTGCAGATATTTTTTCTTGCCCCACTAGGGTAAATTCTAGTGGTGTTTACCTGCCCCTCAAAGAGTTATCTGTGCTGTGGTAGCTGTACAATCTGCTGCATCTGCCCTTACAGTATGGTGATCCTGGTGGGCAGCTGTGCCTATGGGTGTGACGATGTTCACTTGACCACTGGTACCAGCGTCATTGCACAACTGATGCATAGTGATGGGAATAGCCAAATGAGAACAATAGATTCACTTGGTTGTTGGAAAACAAATGACTCGTTTGGTTGTCGTTTTACATATTGACCGAATTATTCACTCATCCATTCATTCATTCATTCATTCATTTAATTCATTCATTCCTTTCATGTGATACCAGTCTCTGGGAGCAAAATAATGGAAACAGCTGACACATGTTGACTCAGTTATTTGTTCTTCCTTTTCAAGTGAAATGAGTCTTTAGTGTTACTGTTGGTTCATTAATTAATTAATTGGCTCTAAGCAGTGTGGGACTTAACATCTGAGGTCATCAGTCCCCTAGACTTAGAACTACTTAAACCTAACTAACCTAAGGACATCACACACATCCATGCCCGAGGCAGGATTCGAACCTGCGACCGTAGCAATCATGTGGTTCCGGATTGAAGCGCCTACAACCGCTTGACCACAGAGTCCGGCAATTAATTAATTCAGTTGAGACAAACTGCTATTTAGTGGTTTAGTCAACTCTTATTCTTCTGAGTGAAACCAGTCTGCAGTATTTTCATTAGGTGAAGTAAACCAGGGATATAAAATGGTTCAAATGGTTCTGAGCACTATGGGACTTAACTTCTGAGGTCATCAGTCCCCTAGACTTAGAACTACTTAAACCTAACTAACCTAAGGATATCACACACATCCATGCCCGAGGCAGGATTCGAACCTGCGACTGTAGCGGTTGCGCAGCTCCAGACTGTAGCGCCTAGAACCGCTCGGCCCAGGGGTATACAATACACACTGGTGTACAAGTATGACCAGAGGGGTCATCCCATCTTCACGTCTACACATAGACATTTCAGTGGGTATGCCAAAGTTAAAGTAAGCAATATACATGTTCATTAATTATGTACTGGCCATTTAAAAATGATAGATAGATTGCTGTGCATTGTATTGTTATATTATATTTAGCTCAACCTTATATTAATAAATATATTAATTGTATTCTTTTAATTAGTTTTGGATGGAGTTCTAGATTTCTTAAAATTTTTAATACTGAAGGTGTGTCATATGCCTTCTTAAAATCTACAAATGTTATTGCCAGAGGTTTGTTCCATTTCTTGTAGTATGCTAATTTTATGGCCTTCATCGGACCACTCTAGTAAAAACTACAAAGTTGTAAACAAGTTGTTACACAGGGATACAATTTAGCTCAACAGTAACATAATTTGATATTTAGGTAATATAATTATTAGAGTCTAAACAAAGCTTCATTAGCAGTAAAAAGTGGAGCAAGCATTAAATTTCGATTAGGTGTATGTGAAGAAGAAAGGAACATTGCCAAATTTCAGCTACAGTTTGCATTGCATTTTACTGAGAAAGTGTGATGATGTCCATTAATTAAAATGTTTTCATTCAGTCTCTGGATTTAAGTGATTTAACTTATATACTTTATCGCCTTTTCCCGGGAAGGGGAGGGCGAAGGTCGTTGGGGCGGGCGCGTGCGCTGTCACCGTAGCCTTCTCCTTCGGCTGCCGTGGCCAGGGGTACAGCCGGTGCGCGGAGGTGGCGAGGTGACTGGCTACCTCCTCCCGACATCTGCCAGCCGTGTCCTGGCCCTCGCGTAAGAGCAGGATGCTAGCTTCTGACTCCTGCGTCAAGTTAGCAGCGGAGGGAGGAGGTAGCCACTCACCGTTAGAGCATGTCCCGGCAGTACAGTGCTTGCGCCGACCACCTCGCCACCTCCTCGCACCGGCTGTCCCCCTAGTCATGGCAGCCGAAGGAGAAGGAAGGCTACGGCGACAGCGCCACGCGCCACGCCTCCCCTCCTTCCCCCGCAAAAGGCGATAAAATCACTTAAATCCAGAGACTGAATGAAAACATGGTGCAGTGAACACAAACTACACATAAGCATAACAATGCGGAAATCAGCATCAGAGGACAAAAAACAAAAATCTCATCAGACTTTAAATACCTTGGAGTGACATTGCAACCAACAGCCAAATGCTTCACAAAACATACAACAGGACGTGCAGCCCGAGCAATAATAGCAATACAGGACATCAAAAACATCCGCCTACTCAGTCTAGAAACAACCACGAAATTATTCAACACAAAAATCTTGGCAATCCTGGCCTATGAGATGGAGGTTATATGGGACCAGCTGACAGAAAAAAACCTAGAAACACTAGAAAAGGTAAAATCGACCTATCTAAAAAGAGCACTAGCTCTCTCAAAGAGAACAAGATCTAGATTAGTGTACCTGTTAGCGAGAGAGACATTCCTAATTGAAGGCATCAGACATCGATATATTGATGCCACACACCAGGGCTTCCACAAAGCAACTGAAGATCGTGGAGGACAAATGAAAAAAAAAAAATGGCCGGAGTGCTATAGCACCGAAGCAATGACGAACCGCTCATGGACAGCACCAAACTTCGAACAGCGACATGTCGTAACTAGACTTTCTATTCACGGCTTTCATCATCTAATCTGCAAAAACATAACTTATCACAACCCAACCACAACATGTGTATGTGAACGATATCACATAGAAGTGTGCAGTAAAAGAGTGAAATCGATAAATGAATATGCAAAAATGTAAAATGTAAATCTAAAATGTTACGCAACGTAACTGTATATGGCTATTTGGCTGCAGTTTTATTAAATAATAAAAAAAAACTGATGTAACTGACATACACTTGTGTCAGTCGGCTGTCTCACTTCAAGTGAAACCAAACCTGCTGCTGCCCTTTCGAACTCGCCCAGATTTTTTCCTTTTATTATTATTATTATTTATTTTATGGCCTTCATTGGACCACTCTAGTCAAAAATACAAAGTTGTAAACAAGTTGTTACACAGGGATACAATTTGGCTCAACAATAACTTAATATGATATTTAGGTAATATAATTAGAGTCTATTCATATATGAAAGGTGTTTTGCTCTTCTGTCTGCCCAATATTTCTTCATTCTTTCAGATATTTTCTTTCTTTCTTCATCTGAGACCACTCTTCCTGTACTCCTTGTATTGATTTTCATTTGTGGTCTGGTCTGCGGGTCTTGCAGTATTCTGGTTTTCTCTGTCTTGTTTTTTAGGTCATCTACTGTAATTTGGAGTTCTTTTATATCTTCCTTAATTTTTGTGACCCATTAAATGTCGCTCTTGCTATTCCACAATTTTTGTAAAATATTTTACTAATTTTGTTTTATGGAGTTCTCATCAGATGTCCAAAGAATGAGATGCGTTTCTTCCTGATCGTGCTCATGACTGGTTCTATTTTCTCATATACTGTCTCATTTGATGCTATTCGCCAATGTCCATTTATTTTATACTGTTTATTTATACATGTCCTAATTATTCTTCTTTGGTTGTGTAACTGTTTTATAGTGTTTTAATTTTGCATCATAGATAGGCTTTTTTGTTGTATGTAGTTTTGGTAATGTGATTTGCGTAGTTCAGGTTTTTATTCTATTCTGCCATGATGGCTTCTCATTTAGATTGTATGTTATTATTTCGCCTAAATATTTAAATTTATCAACAATTTTGATTTCTTGTTCTCCTATTGTAATTTTGTTTGCAAGCGGTGGATCAGTTAGCATAATCTCCGTTTTTCAAATGATATTCTAAGGCCTACTTTCTCTGGTATTTCTTGTAGTGATTTCACTTGTTGCCTGGCTTCTTGAACAGTGTTGACTTGGAGAACAAGTTCATCAGCGAAGCCCAAGCAGTTTAAGCTAATATCATCTTTTGCACTTCCAATTCTTATCATCTTTGGTTGTCCTTGTACCATTCTCTCATTATGTATTCCAGTGCACAGCTGAACAGTAATGGTAATAGGCAGTCACCTTGTCTTAAGCCTGTTTTTATGAGGAATAGTTCCGAAGTTTCTCCTCTAAACTTCACTTTTGATTTGGTGTTGGTTAGAGCGAGTTGTATTATTTTAATTAGTTTTGGGTGGAGTCCTAGGTTTCTTAAAATTTTCAATACTGAAGGTCTGTGGAGACAGTCATATGCCTTCTTAAAATCTACAAATGTTATTGCCAGAGGTTTGTTCCGTTTCTTTTAGTATGCCATAATCAATTTTAAACTAATTATCTGCTCTGCGCAGCTTCTCCATGGTCTGAAACCTCCCTGATATTCCCCTAACTCCTTGCTCCTTGATTCTTTCATATAGGATCTTGGACAGAATTTTGTATGTGCAATCTAGGAGAGAGATTCCTCTGTAGTTGTCTGGGTTGTTCTTATCTCCCTCTTTGTGTAGTGGGTGGATGATAGCTGTGGTCCAATGTTCGGGGAATCGTTCTGTTACCCAACTTTTTGTTAGAGCCATGTGTAAGGAGGTCTTGACTGTGTCACTTGCATATTTCCACATTTCAACAAAAACCTGATCTTCTCCACATGCCTTACAATTTTTTTGTTCTTTAAGAATTTTTTCTACTTCTCGGAAAGTTGGAGGGTCTAGTTAGGTTTGGTTTTTATTGGGTTATTTATGTTGATTTGTAAGGGTTCTTTGGGTTCCTCGCAATTCAGAAGTTTGTTAAATGCTTTTGCCATGATTTCTACATTTTCCTTGTTACTGTGTGTCATTCTTCCATCTTCATCTTTCAGTATTAGTCTAGGGGCCTCATACTGTTGTAGTTGTTTCCCAAAGATTTTATAGTAGTTCCTGGAGTTGGTTTTATGATAATTACCTTTTTTCTTTATTGTTATTTCATCACCCCCCCCCCCCCCCCATCTCCTTATGCGGAGCGGGCGGGCTGTCAGCGGATACAATTTGCCGTGCCGCTCTTCAGCGACATGAGATCAAAATTTTAAAAAACATTATGTATATAAAAGCTGGACATGGTGGTGCACAAAAATAAATGTTTTGTACAATAAAAGGATAGATCATCAGTTCCGTAAGTTAAAATATAAAAGACTGATTTGGTGATTAATTAATATATAAACACAGATGAATAGAGAATAAGTGTCACACGTGAATATATATAAATAGATAGACGGTTGCGTAAGATAAAACGGAAAGTCCGATGTGGTGACTAATTAAATAGGCACATAGATGAGTGAAGAGATGAGTGGATGTAGACTGCCAGGGATAAGGGTATCATGGGAACACAGCATTAGAGGCAATGCATAGGAGGGGTTTGTGTGTCGTGGGTGCTTGGAGGAGTCATGGGGGGAAGACTTCGGAAGTGGGTGGAGGGGGTTGGAGGGCACGGGAGCCCTGGCAAGGGGAGAGTGGTAGGTATCTCCTAGATCTGGTAGGACAGGTACAGATCAGGGCGCATTTCGTGGTCCGGTAAACGAGGGCGATTAAAGTTTCATTGGGAGAGGATGTGCAGAGTGTGGAGGCATAGTGTGGGGGGAGTGCGGTGGTGGTAGAGCCGCGGCAGAATAACAGGATCAGTGAGCATGGTGGGGACTAAGGGGGGGGGGGGGCAAGATGGAATAGCAGACTGGGGAATTTTCTGAGCCTTCTGGCTGTGAACATTCCCTATTGAAGGGTAGACACGGATGGCGCTCTGGTAGCTATGCCACTACACTATCTGTTGGTGACGACGATGAAACCATTATGAGTACCTCTACCCCAAAATCGACGTAATCCTTTCATATGTACTGATTTTATTTCGGCTGTGTAAATACTGTAAAAATTTAAAATTTTAAGTTTTTTGAATAATGATGTACAGCCATCTGGTCTTCTTGTATTAGCCGTTATTCTGATGGCAACTTTTTGCAGTGTGATTTTTTTTTTTTTTTTGCATCGCTCGACTGACTCCATATTTCTATTCCATAAGTCATATTAGTTTTAAAATATGAGAAATGCACCATTCGCATAGCATCATCCGTTGCTAGTGGTTTAATGTTTCTGGGAACAAATATAGCTAACTTAGTTTGCTTGTTAGTGTAGCAGTGTGGTCTTTCGACAGTAAACAGTTATCTACGGCGAGCCCTAAGAACTTAGTGATTCCTCTGCAATAAAAAAAAACTGAGTGAATGGATCGTCAATGAACTCGAACGGGTGCCATGGCACGCCCGCCCGAACAAATGCAACGAACAGTATCGAACAAAAGAAAATTAAAAAAAGGTGGTTTGAACATATCCAATTCCTGTGATTGCGGCAATTCTTCTATTCTCCTTCTGTTGTTATTACTAAATAGTACTGTTTTAGTTTTCCCTTTATTGAGAATTAGAATGACTGGTACACTCAAGTATCAATTTGCTTTTTGTTATGGTATCATGTAAATTTGTGCCAGTAGTTATGTTAGTGGTAGCATCTGCAAAAAGAATCATTTCGCTTTGAGTATTAAAGGATAAGTAATTTGTGTATATCAGAAACAACAGGGGTCCTGATATGCTGCCTTGTTGTACGCTATGACTTATTTGTCGAAATTCTTCTAATTTTTCTTTCGTTCGAATTGTATTGCTACTGCTTGGTTCCTATTTTGCAGGTATGAGAATACGAAGGGGTCGATGGAAGGAAGTGCTTACCGACGAGAGGATATTATGAATTATTGCATTTTATGAGTTTCGTTAAATTCAAAGGCAAGAAGCTAAATAAAGTACGCGAAAACAGATCATATGGCAGACAGTAAATTCTAGCGGTACCTATGGAGCTGCCTGTTACCAGCATGCCGAGAATCCGAAATTGCACGTAAAATGATCAGACTAATCCTTACCATATTGAGGATCAGCAATTTCTTCTGACGAGCTCTTCAGATGGAACTTGATTCCATCCAATGGTTGATAATGCTGGAGCACATGAGACGGTCTGGTAGGCTTAAATCCTACTGAACATGCGTGTAACGATATAGATTGCAGAACTGCAGATCTACAATCGTCGCCATCGGCCTACCAGTATCGACAGCGCAGTTATCAAGGAACAGGGAACTTTGCCACAAAGTCATCAAATCCCTGTTTGGTTACTGACACCGTACAAGTTACTTGCCACCTATGAAACGCTGATGGTCTAAATCTTGAAGCTCCACTCCCCCACGGCCCACCCCCAGTTCTTATTTAGCGTAACAGTAGCCAGAGATGGCATGTCATTTCATGTAACTGCATCAAAGGAGCCATCCCAACATTCATCGAAATGGTTTACAGAAAACAGGGAAAATGAAATACAGAGCGGTCAGAAACGACGAGAATTGCTTGTAAGGGTGTTGGCTGGCTCTGAGCACTATGGGACTTAACATCGATGGTCATCAGTCCCCTAGAACTTAGAACTACTTAAACCTAACTAACCTAAGGACATCACAAAACACCCAGCCATCACGAGGCAGAGAAAATCCCTGATCCCGACGGGAATCGAACCCGGGAACCCGGGCGTGGGAAGCGAGAACGCTACCGCACGACCACGAGATGCGGGCTAAGGGTGTTGCAGGGGATGTTGTGCTGAGAAATAATTGTTAAGAAAAAAAAAATCGATACTCTGCGTTTCCCAGTTATTTAGCATTGAAGTTAGCCAGTCAGGTAGCTGCATGCACAAATTCGAGCACGCGCTAAAATGCGATCATGCACAGACATCTGTGGGTCCGTGAGTTACCACTTGTTCAAATGCTCATTACCAGTTAAAATGTGCCTTTTTCGGAAGTGATAAATTTCAGCTAGTAGAGCAAAAGCTACGTTCTTTCGGTTTGAGGTAACCAAACAAAGAATAAATCTGGCGACGCTGTCTCTGGCAGGCTGCTTAAATTTGCGCGCGCCACGACCTGATTGGCTGACTTCAGCGCTAAATAACTCGGAAACGGCGCACGGATCGAACTTTTTTCTTAACAATTATTTTCAGCACACCGTCCCCTGCAACACACTTACAAGCTTTTCAGACTGTTTCTGACCACCCTGTATAAGTTTTTGGGCGGATATTTAAAGCCAGCTTCCTACTAATACAGTCCAGGAGGTTATACCATCTCGCTCTATTGGACTGGACTTGATCTTTCAAGAAATTAATAAATGCTTTATTCTTTGAAGTGGAAGAATTTTCGGTTAGTTTAACTATACAAGGATGGTATTAACCGAAGGAACTCGTATTTTTGAGATATAAAACTTTGACTAAATAACCTAACAACAACGAATAAGGAAGCTGGAGATAATGAAAGTAGGTTTGACAGTTTACTCGTAAATACTATGCACGGAAGAAATAATATTTGCATTTTGGGTTTAAAAACATTTAAACACACGTGAGAAAGGGAAACCAGGCCAACACACAGCAAAGACTGAAACATAATGTTATCTGTAATCGAATGAGTAGTTACTGACGATGGTGATACGATATTACTTAGGTACGTTGCATTCTTTCTGCTACGAAACATTACAGATTTGGTATTTCTCATGAGACGCCAAGGCAGCCGTGTCCGCCTTACTTGCAACAGATGCCATGCGACAACCGATACACAGATTTGTTTCGTAGAGACGAAACATCGTTAATTAAAATACCTTAATGTCTGATCTTTAGGAGCTTTATATTATTGTAAGTTGTCTCTTTTTCGTTTACTCTACCCTTTCTTTGTCTGTTAGGTGTTTTATTAATGGAAATTACATAAATTCACTACAGTGAGTCTCCCGCGTCAAACCATTAACGGGAAAGTTACTGTAGACTATATTTTACTGTGTCACCTACTGCACGTCGTTTTATTTCGTTTATGGTTCTTTGGCGTTTTATTGTTATTGATTGTCATTTGCTTTAATCGTCACATATAACTGAAAGAATAAACGCACTTACTTTCTTACATGTAATTCGAAAACAGGCTGTTCGCTCCGACGCGAAAGAACACGTCTGATGTCCGTGCCTGTAGCGGTGCGGAGCTTCATACGCACCTCAGGGAGTAGGTACAGCGTTAATTCTTTATGATGTCTCCCTAGCACCATGTCTTCATTTTAATCTGGCTTCTACCTCTGCAAAATTGTCCCGTAAACTATTTTGTCCTCGATTGGATTTCGATTTATGAGTTTCCAGGAGGCGAGACACAAATCCTCCAGGGAAATTTTCCTCGGTTTTCGCGTTTATTTAAAGTGATGTGACAGTTTCCAAATGGATTACTCTTCGGGCGCGGACTCAGAACAAGCTGGCACTGAAGTAACTCCTCACTCCCTTCAATTTAACTGTTTATTATTGCATAGAACGAAAGGGTTTCCCCGTCCCAAAGGATGTTTCATTCGGAATCAATATTACTCAATTATTCTGCTTACGATGTCCGCGCATCTTGAGCTTTGTCGGGGTGGCAACAGATGGCAGCGCCATGTCTTGATTTGTAGTGATGCTGGCTTTGCAGGGGGAAGGGTGAAGGGTGGCGTGTTCCAGGTCAGACGTGGGTTCTGCAGCTGCGACAGATTTAGCCACGCTGTTTTGCTTCCATTCACGCCGCGTCTCGGCGAAACACATTCTTCCCGTTTGATCGTCGACAGCGAGTGTATGGTTTCCTTAACATGCTCCTTTTAGTACCGGGAAAAAACATACAGAGCGAAAGAAAGAGAGAGAATTAACCAACCATAGCGAGGCTACGCGATTGTAAGAGAATGGACACGTACCGGTAACCCTGAAGTGTAGGGATCAACATTAGCTTTCATGGTTTACATTTTTCACGTTTTCCGTAAATCACTTCTGATGGGTGCCGATATTATTCATTGTAAGAAGTTTTATTCGAGTCCTCCGATCATATTAGCCAAGTTTTGGTTTGGCTTAAGGCATCGTTTCCGATTGTATAAAAATGGTAAGAAGAAAGCTGCCCTTAACTTAGAAATCATTTAAAGAGCTAACACTATTTATCAGACGATATACAGGTTAGCACAAGTCTTTCTGTTCCTTCCAAAGGCTGCTGAACAGAATTTTACTGGCAGAAATTGCGAGGTTCAATGTATAGCATCGGTTATTTATTTCCCATAGTGTACACTGAATTAGTCATTTATGTTACGAAAATCCGTTGTTTCACCCTGCATGTTATCATTAAATTGATCTCCGTACTCTGTAAAATGTAGCAACAAACTTCAGTGCACTATACGTGTATGCATTTGTTGTTGCCCTCTGAATATATTCGACCATAAGTACATTCAATCTCATAAATAGATATATATTTTTAATTTGCCATCAACTGTACACCAGGAGTGCACGTACAACGTGGAATGCGATATAACCCGATTTTGACAAGTTTCAAGATGTTAGAATCTGATTACGTGGCATTCCACGTTTTTTCATTGTCACATGTGGTATACGAAAATGTCTTCTGTGTGAAATATGCATTTTGAAAGCAACAGATAATAAACAGAAATCGATCAAGAATAAATATTACATATACAGCTGATGGCAAACAAATGTCTCGCAGCTGTAACTAGTTACAGACACAAATTTTTCATTTCGTAAGTAATTTTTATATCAACACGACTGTAATTTATGCACACTACAATTAAAATTCAACCATATTATCGTACTTTGTTTTAAATGTGAGCCATTGTAGCCAAGCAGCGTTACTTAGTGTACATTTGATCAAGTACATTATTTTGGACTCTTAATCGGCGCTGATTATATCCCGTCGTAATCGACCGGCGAAAGAAATTAGTTTTCTCTTAGCTAGGGAAATAAAACTGATGTATAATCATTGTAGCTACTTCTTACGTTGATATGTAATTACACGTCTGAGCTCTGAAATGGGCGAGAAGTGACGAGTAAATTTTTTCGGAACGAACTGGCGCTGTGGTAAGACTCTTAAGTCGGTTTCGGGAAGACATGGCTGGTTCAAATCTCCGCTCGGCCATCCACATTTAGGTTTCACATGGTTTCCCCGAAATCACTTAAAGCAAATGCTGTGATGGTTCCTTTGAAAAGAACGATTTTCTTTCCTTCCCATTTCGTGCTAATGCTTCGTCGCTAATGGCCTCGTCGTCGAACGGACTTTAAACTGTAATATTCCTGTCTTCTTTCTAAGATTAACTTTTCGATTTACTTCATGAGACAGGCTTTTTCGTGTTAATGTCATTAGAGACGTATTATGTTCGTGTCGATGATCTATATGATTCTCACATGTCCACTGGTGCATTTTGCATTGATAAATGTTAATTTAGAAATGCTGTCGAGATCCAGATTTGCAACATCATAACAGAAGATGAAGTTCGCTGACTGTGTAGCTGTCAGGAAATATAGAATGTTGTAAGGAAAATCATTAGCCGGCCGAAGTGGCCGTGCGGTTAAAGGCGCTGCAGTCTGGAACCGCAAGACCGCTACGGTCGCAGGTTCGAATCCTGCCTCGGGAATGGATGTTTGTGATGTCCTTAGGTTAGTTAGGTTTAACTAGTTCTAAGTTCTAGGGGACTAATGACCTCAGCAGTTGAGTCCCATAGTGCTCAGAGCCATTTGAACCATTTTTGAAAATCATTAGTAGTATTTAATGAGATAGAGGAATACCGTTAACTAGTCGTAGACTTTTTTTAGAACGGAAGTATCGAAACGTAAATTTCAAAATTGAAGAGAAAACTGTATCATTTATAGAGATCACAAGTAGGAGAAACCTAGAAACAACGAAATAAGTTTTCCCACAAATAGTTTTGTAACCAGTTATTACGGTCTCATCCCCGTGTATGCTTGTATGAGTAAGCAGTGCTAAATAGAATTCCATCTTTAATCTCAAACAGCGAAAAAAGAAATATTTGTGGGAGATGGGAACTTGCCTAGATCAACCAGATAAACTTCTTCCTAGGCTGCACGGTTCAAAAAATGGTTCAAATGGCTCTGAGCACTATGACACTTAACTTCTGAGGTCATCAGTCCCCTAGAACTTAGAACTACTTAAACCTAACTAACCTAAGAACATCACACACACCCATGCCCGAAGCAGGATTCGAACCTGCGACCGCAGCAGTCTCGCGGTTCCAGACAGTAGCGCCTAGAACCGCTCGGCCACTCTGGCCGGCAGCTGCACGGTGGTGATCACTGCCGACACAATATTAAATTCGCAAAACATAAAGAGTCATGTGAGGATTGTCACTTGAAGAATCTGGGTCTATAAAATTGATGTCAACGATTGACTTACAAGGCTTTGTTGAAAACTAGCACTTGGAAGTAATTGGCTTTTGCTCTCAGGCACATTCAAGTTATGGCGTCGCTCCTGAGCAAATTTTGGACAAGTTCAAATATCAGTAACTCAGTGTTTATTACGCATATAAGGACTAAAACGCACGTCTTAGGCTACATGGAATGTTAGATTACTGTATGACTGGATAACTGTACTTATGTAAAGGATCTGCATGACGTGTCAAAAAAATGTGTTACAAGGTGTGATAGTTGGTAGATGGGTGTCATGAGAGCATACTTTGCTAGTAAATGTTCGCAAACACTTCGTTTGCGTGCTAGCGTTTCTGAAATGTGAAGGAGGACGGAGGCAGTTTGGACCACAAAGGCTAAGCAAAGAATAAAGAAGACAATGTGCATTACTGTCAGTAAACAACAGTTTAATTCACACACATGAAGTGTTCAATATGACCGCTCCTACCTTCGATACATTTTGTGTGTTGGAAAGATTCCCGGCATATCAGGGATGACTTCACCTGCTATTTGTACTCGCGCTACAAGATCTTTCGGTGACTCCACGGGTGTCTTGTACACCAATGTCTACGTGTACCCCCAAAAATGAAAAAAACCAGTCGTGTCAAGTCGGGTGAGTGAGGGGGCCAGGCTACGGGGCTTCCACATCCAATCTATCTGTTGTCAAAGGTGTCATTCAAGCGGTCACATACCATACTGCTGTAGTGTGCTGTAGCGCCACTCTGTTGGAAACACATGGCGCTATGGGTGTCTAAAGGCACGTCCTCCAAGAACCTCTCGCAGAATCACGAGGTAATTGGGACCATAGACATACACGGACATGAGGTACAGACCTATGACATGATCATCAATGAGACCTGCCCACATTACTGTAATTTTCATTGCGTCCTTCTCTTCTTCCCTACCTTGCGGGGTCCAAGCTACCCATGTCGTCCTCCACATTTCAGAGAGTGTAGCACACACACGAAGCGTTTTCGAACACACGTGTATATTTCATCTGACGTTAACTAACGTTTGAATGACAGTTATGGTTTGATGTGTTATAGTATTAATTATGCGCATCCGTGTTAAGTGGATGTCGTACACTGCAATCCACTGGGAGATGTTTAGGTTGTATCACAGGAATTGGTATGAATTAACAGTTGACACATGGCGCCATGCAGTTTTTACTTTGATTTCATAGATCTTATAGTCTTTATTTTTCTCAACTTTCGTCATGTCTTCGCTAACTACAAAACGTTCGACTGCGCCAGGTGGCACGTTGGACTCATATTCGGAAGGAGCCAGCTTCAAATGTTCGTTCGGCCATCCTGATATAGGTTTAACGAGTTTTACCTAAAGTGATTAAAGCGAATGACGGGGAACGACCACGTACAGTTTCATTCTAAATCTTTGTCCTTAACAGATAGTGTTCTATTTCTAATAAAACCGTCGTAGACGTCTCGTTACATCTGTCTCTTCCTTTCTCCTTACAAGACGTTTAAAATGTCTCAGTATTCACCTTTCCCTTGGCGGATACTTTCGAAATACAGACGGTGGTGTTGTATGAAAATATAGCTGGAAGAGGGTTAGGAAGGAATCAAAAAATCGGAGACTCTTTACCATCGGGGGCTGTTATCAACTTCTGAGGAACACAGAATTTTTGTTGGATGAAATACTGCAATATTGTCTCTAATGAATACTGAGCACTTAGACCACCAATGCCGAGGGCCGGAAATTGTACTGTCAGCAACGGCTGGAGAGAATAAGTACGTCAGAGATAAGAAGCTGTTGACGTATTATAATACAGACATGGAACAGGCTACATCTGCTTGTCCTGCCAGAAAGCTCGAATGGCTGTCTATGACATTCAGTTGTCGATTTCTTTTCTAGACTGTAGCAGTTCTACGCAAAGATATTTTCTTTAAATGATTAATATTCAGATTGAGTGTTAAACTCCGAATCTACACTCATTTTTCTTATAAGTAATCGTTATTATGTTGCGTGTGATGTTTCTGTCATAAGGATGTTAGAAGTTTGTCAAACCATACACAAAGACATAAAATTTAACAAGAGAAAAGGTTCAAAAAAATGGCTCTGAGCACTATGCGACTTAACTTCTGAGGTCATCAGTCGCCTAGAACTTAGAACTAATTAAACCTAACTAACCTAAGGACAACACACACATCCATGCCCGAGGCAGGATTCGAACCTGCGACCGTAGCGGTCACGCGGTTCCAGACTGAAGCGCCTTTAAAGAGAAAAGGAAACGAAAGAAAAAGCAACATACGTATTGACAGTATCGAATAAAATAAACCAAATCTTAAACAAAACAACCATAAAAATAGCTTTCCGAATAACAAACAATCTAAGAACGAAAATTTGATATGGTAAAATCAAAATCTTGGTTTTTGTCAACCCAGGCATATACAAAGTTTCATTTAACAACTGCGCAAAGATTCGATATCGCTCAAACGGGAAGAAATTTTAGCATTAGAGACAAAGAACACACAAGGAATTGCTACAGCAATTAATCAAGCTATTACCTGTACTTCAAAAACCAAACCTACAAAGCAGAACATATCGAAAATACATTGCAGGTTTTACGTGGAATACCAAAAGGACATGTCATGGACATCCTAGAAGAACTGGAAATATATATGCACACAAAAAGAATCATCCAAACGATATCTTTAATGAAGAAATTGATCTCAGACATAAAAATTATCTAGAAAGTTTTATTAACGGTTTGTACAAGGAGAACTGATAAAAAAATAGGAGACAAAAAACAAAAGATAACCATAGACAAAAATCATTGCAAAATTATAAAATCAATGAAATACAACTAACATCACCTACTAGTAAACTTTACACTGTAAACATAAAGCATCGACGAGAATAAGCTGTCAGTCCAGTTGTAAAAAGTATTTCTCGAAAATATTCTACACAAATAGAACTTACGTGATTATAACAATCCAGCAACAAACAGACAGTCGACAATTTACTCGCTGGTGCAGTTTGGGCATTTGTTCCAATTAGATGTATGTATATAAACTGACTTTTATATATAACTTTATAAACGTAAGTAGACTCAGCAAATGTAACATCTACAGGTTTCCTTGATAATGGCATGGCACTGTAGCCGAAAAAGCTTGTAGTAAATGAGAAATATTACTTATTAAACTATTGCAACTTACCTGATATCATTCATCATAAAATTTGTCAAAAGCCTTTTTTCGTTTTCATTCACAAATGTACTGGTGATGAGAAATTGCATACAACTTCGGAAACTTAATGTGTGTGACTGTTTTAAAGAACATACTCCCTGAAAGAAATAAAAAAAATTGAAAATTAACCAATGTCGCTGGAAACATCACAAACCGTTGTTTTAAAACTGCGTTTGTTTGAAGACTTTTCACAAGGAGGTTTTAGTTTAGCTTTTTAAGGTGTTATCGGATTTTTGTGAGTACTGCATTTTTTTGTGAGTGTGTTAACACACATTGTGGACATCAACAGAGTCTAATGCAGTTCGAGATTTCGTTACTACTAACAAGCTCATACGAATGTAATACAACACGCTCAAGTATTTATGTTTGCATAACACATATAAAAGTATGCGCTGGAGTACCATAGACTACTTATGATTTGTCTTGGATAGGAAGGTCTGCAACTCAAGTTCCTGAGTGAAAATGAAAATTTCCTTCAATAAATAACCGGTGACACTGATAAGCAACTCCTGGAAATGTTATCAGCGTTATTAAAGACAAATTTAATGGAACAGCATGCATTTGGACTGGTTTTGCATCCATTAATCTCCTACATGTTTACATAATGAAATGTTAAAATTGCTTACGAAATTGGAGTCGATTGACGAAGCTATAAAAGTCATGGAAAGATTCGTCTGAAGAAAATCGATTAAATAAAAGCTTTTATGAGAAAATTCTCCTCACAACTAAAGTTAACAGTTTTTGTAGTGCAGCACCACTGGTGAAGCATGAGGAGACCAGAAAGTTTTCACAATAAATAATCGGAATTCTCCACTAAAAGAAAATGTAAACCTAGATCTTAGCGAGATTGGAGACGGTGCGTATATTTCCGTTATTAATATTTATATTACCATCTTTTGTTTGACGTCTGTAACAGCTATTCAAAGGATTATGATAAGTCTTGTAAGACTCTGATTTGGGTCTGTTTCTATTTATTACTTGAAGCATCAGTGCTATTGTTTTGCCAGGCACTCCAAATTATTTGAACATTTTAATCAGTTTTTCTCTGTCTATGAGTCGTGATCTCTACTGAAGCCTTTTAATGCCATACTACCCTTTTACCTAATGCTGTTGTATTGTTTCACTGGGAACTTTAGGGAGAATTTCTAGTCTTCACGGGTCCTCTTTTTTACGCGCCGCCGGCCGGCGTGGCCGTGCTGTTCTAGGCGCTACAGTCTGGAGCCGAGCGACCGCTATGGTCGCAGGTTCGAATCCTGCCTCGGGCATGAATGTGTGTGATGTCCTTAGGTTACTTAGGTTTAATTAGTTCTAAGTTCCAGGCGACTGATGACCTCAGAAGTTAAGTCGCATAGTGCTCAGAGCCATTTGAACCATTTTTTACGCACCACGCTTGTAACACGCCAGTTTGTAATTGCTTCAAATTTTTATCTACGCTGTAGCGCTCAGTACGGTGTTGTGTATACAATTCGTAGAAGCAGTATTCTTCTGTTGTATTAACTTTTATTTTGTCTCCCATCTTGAGTAACTGATAGATTATCTCATCTCACAATTTGTCAGCTACCATCTCGGAGTTGTTGATCCGCTGATTTTTTCTAACTGTCCGAGTAACATCTGCCCTGCACACCCCAGAAGTTTCGAAACGAACGAGTCTTTTTCAAAAGTTTTCTTAATCTCTACACTAATATTTGGTGTTTCCCGCCCATCTGGTGGAATTCTGTTGGTAAGCTTGCACGTGCAATATAATTTTGTTCCACGGAAGTTCTTCGGAGTATTTGGACATGTGTTTCCTTTGTCAGTGAAAATGAGTTTGTCCATCGTGTTTAAGCTTACGATAGACAAAGACAAATCAAAAACACTGATATGTAAGCGTTCCAATATACTCCAGTCCTTTTGCCTTAAATCTGAGTCCCTTCCCTCGGAACTGATAATGAATTCTCGGCAGTCATACCACGGAGTTATATAGATTACAAGCATCAGAACGACTTCTTACGAAGTCATTACACTCACCATCCCTTTAGTAAGCTTGTGGATAAAACAGAAAGTAAGAGAGTGTAAAGTCAGCAACTGACTGATGCAGTTTGCTGCGATAACATAAATCCGAGGGCGACGATGGACGAAATTGCTTCAGTACCTGTATCATAGCTTTGGACACATTAACGTGTCATACTCCAACAGAATAAAGTTTTTTCCTGCGTCTGCGAGCCTCGTGCAACGTCTCATGACGGCAAAGTGATATTAGTACTCTCTAAGGACTGGCTATTATAATCCAGTGGTTTGTTAGCTCAGTAGGTCAGCATTAGAACTCAAAACCAAGGATATGAAAGTTAATGGTAAGATTATTATCTGGCCATTCCTATGACTCTGCTGTCCGAAAAAGCTCTTCGGCTGTGAAAAACTTTAACTTGAACGGATTATACATTAAATTTTAGATGTTTCCGTAACTGGCTGTTCAAAGTGTTTCACGTATCACAGGATGAGAAATATATACTGTCTTCAGTAGTGTCCCGCCTACTGAAGCACGGCCATGGTCAACCATACCTTCAGGTTTATGAACGCTTTACTTATGATTGTGAAACTTTTTTTCTCTGAAGACAAACTGTGCTCCATATTCTGGTTCACATGAAACTAACATCGGATCGAAATAACGCGGTTGGTTAAGCTCTGGAGTATTATTGTAGCGTGTTAGCGCTGGTCCACACTTGTTTCGAACTGAGATCGACGTTTCGAATATTGACAGTATATTGCATATTCGTCAGCTCAGGCACTTTATTTTACTCCTAAAGCAAGGAGGTAATAGGAGGTGAAAAGTTTTTGGTGACAATGAAATGAAAGAAACGACACATGAATAGTCGAATTGAACATGGTACAGACTACGGCGACAAGCGTTAGCAATTTTCATCCTACTGTAGGTCCCCTTGTATTTAAAGGGGTTGGACATAAATATGGAAACACTGCGACAAATGCGTGCTTGAACATAAATGCCAATAGTAGCAAAACCTGCAGGTTTCACTATGGTATATGCCAACGAACGGCATCCGTGCAATGTTCTCAATACGTTGCCAGTATCTACCGTGGTCAGAGCAGTGTCCCGTGAAGCTGTGAGTGCATTATATCGGACCTAAGTGAATTCGAACGTGGGAAAACTGTTGGCGCTCGTATGGTGGGTGATTCCGTAACCAAGATAGTAGAAGTGTTTAGTGTTTCAAAAAGCACCATATCGAAAATTTAAAAGTGTACTGCATACAGGAAAAGCCGAAAAAACGTCATCCACTAAGTCGCAACACAGACAAAAAAGTGTGTTGCGTGAACGTGACAGACAGCCATTGAAGAAGAGTGTGACGAAAAATAACGGGACTGCAGATGCGAAGGTCCCTGCAGGATTTAATGTCGCACTTGTGAACCACGTCAGCACCAAAACAACACGAGGGGAACTCCGTAAGCAAGGAACTGCAGAGCTGGCCGGGATTCTAAGACTACTCATCAATGATGCACATGCCTGCAGCAGGAAAACGTAGTACCGTAGCCATGAAACCTGGACTATGGAGCAATGGAAGAAAGTCGTTTGGTCGGTGAGACTTGTTGCACATTATTTCCAAATTCTGGCCGAGTTTACGACCCAGGAGTGAAACGTGGCCGGTGTTTGGTGATTATTTGGGCAGACATATCGTGGTATCACATTGGCACCGTGGTTACCAACAAGGTCACATTACTGCCAGGGATTATGTGACCATTTTGGTTGATCAGGTCTATCCCATGGTACAATATTTATTCTCCAATTGTGATACTGCGTTGTCAGATGACAGAGCCCCTGTTCACACAGCTCACGTCTTCCAGAACCGTTTCTGTGAACACGAGAATGAGCTGTCGCGTCTCCCATGACCATCACAGTCACCAGATCTCAATATAATTGAGCTTTTGTGGTCTACTACGGACTAGCCACTAATTTTGTTGGAAAACTGGCGTACTATTCCCTTGGAAACCATAGAGAACCTTAATTTATCCATTTCGAGACCACTGAAGGGTGCTTTGAATGCCAACTGTTTTCCTGCAACGTATTAGGACGAAAATGTATTTTTGGTGTATATTCGTCTCCAACCCCGCCCACCCACCCTGTACTTTTACGTATTCAGTTATTTCTGGCACTTCAAATGTTCAAAATTGTGTGTCAGTTTCTAAGGGACCAAACTGCTGAGGTCATCCGTCCATAGACTTACACACTACTTAAACTAACTTATGCTAAGAACAACACACACACATCCATGCCTGAGGGAGGACTCGAACCTCCGGCGGGAAGGGCCGCTCAGTCCGTGACATGACGCCTTAAACCGCGCGTCCACTCCGCTCGGCTCTGGTACTTCAATTGAGACTTACAAGATACTGTAGGAGATCGTCACCCGCAGTTTGTTAAGTACCAAAGTACACTAGCGTTATGTGACGCGGTACAGTAAACGCTACGTTTCACCACTTTCGTCTTGATTTTCAGGTTTTGGCAGTTCACGGCATAAAATAGAAGAAAAGAAAGGATTATCTAGCGCAGAAGAACAATTATCGGCATCAGTGACAATATCAGACTGGTTTTTCATGTAACTAACAGTACTAAGTGTTATTAAAATCGATTTTACCCCGGTACTGCCTGATACTGTTTCTCTGCAATCATATGTCTCAGCTGCCAGTCTTTGAAAATAGTTAAATACTCTACATGACTTTTTTGTTCATACAGACAACTGGTTATTCAAGGAAGGATGAAAGCTGTGCTTATGCTCTGTTTCCCCACCGTCCGGCCATCTAGATAAGAAATATGGTTTCCCCAACACAATTAAGATAAAGCCGGAAGGGTTCTTTTTAAAATGGCACAGCTGGTTTTCTCCAGCATTTTTCTCGAATATGAGCTTGTACTCCATCTCTAACGAGACCATCGTTTACAGGACGTTAAACCATAATCATCCTTCTTCATTCATTCAATCTACTTTCTCATGGAAACATTCGAGGTGGTTCAAATGGCTCTGAGCACTATGGGACTTAACGTCTGAGGTCATCAGTCCCCTAGAACTTAGAACTACTTTAACCTAACTAACCTAGGGACGTCACACACATCCATGCCCGAGGCAGGATTCGAACCTGCGACCGTAGCGGTCGCGCGGTTCCAGGCCGCTCCCGCCGGCATTCGAGGTGCTGCGTTGAATTGTAAAGATTATGAAGGCCAAGGAAGTACATTTCTTATACCGAAAGATCAATTCTTCATAGCTCCTTTAGATTTTACTTTCATTCACCGATAGTCTGTAGCTCATTCCTTTTTACTAATATTTGTATTTTGCGCGTTTGTTTCATATTCAAACTTTATGCAGTCACGAAAATGAAATGTTAAAGCATTTACGATTTTCTTCACAGCTCTGCTTTTGGTTTTTATCGTTCCTCTCAACAGTGTCATTTCTCGTTACAGGTTGCTCACCTTCTCAACTGATTTGAACATGCAGACTTTTCGTTCCTCCCCTTTTCTCCTCTCTTGTAGTACTTTGAAACAGTACGGACGAGAGAGTAATGTGGCGAGTTCCTTCCATCATATATTCGAGTGAGTTGCGAAGAGTCAGCGTAAATTGAACAGTTAACTGAACTTGTAAAGCTTAGCTGCCCCTACTGGAATTGGTTGAATACCCAGACTTTCGAGCAGCCAGCTATCGAATATTCTCGTTCTACATTGCTCTTTCGTCCGCGTTGTCTCTCAGCGAATGACGTCCCACTTTCCCTGTATGCTCGTTTTAGTGACGTATAATTTTCATCGGTAACGTACTCGTAATGCTGTAAAATTGGCGATATAATCTGAAAACAGAGAAGAAAAGGCACAATGAAGGCTATAAATAATTTTTCTGCTAGAAATTAGTCCTTCGCTATTGTCATAAGGATAAGAGGCATATCAGTTGAATGTTCAACTCATATACTTCGTCCACTTGAATCACGAGCGCATGGGTGTCTGTGTATGATTGGTTCGAGAAGACACTAACTGAATAGCCCATAAGTGTTCACGAACCTGATTCCCTCTGATGTTTCTTCTGGTTGAGAGATGGTTATCCGCACTGTTCGAAATAATTAGGGTGTCTTTCCGATCCACTCGCATATGGATCGTTGGAAGTATAACTATTTAAATGCGTCTGTGCGTGCCATAAAAAAATCTAACCTGATATTCGTGGACCCAAGGAAGTGATAGGTTTGAGACTGTGTTATATTCCTAGATTCTGCACTTAATACTGTACTGGTTCCTGAAACTCTGTATGTTGACTTTTGCGTGATTACTGGCATGTATAAAAGTTGGACAAAAACATCAAAACACAACACATTACCACGGCTAATACCGTGCATGGAACCTGTTGGTATTCAGAACAGCTTCCGGTCGTCTGGGAATGGATAAATAAAGGTCTTCTATGTTTTTCAAGGGAATATTATACCATAGTGGAAAACTCAGGAAACGATGATGGGGGCGAATAGCGATCACACACCTTTCTCTCCAAAGTAGACTTCAAAGGCTCAGTAATACTGAGATCTGGTGACTATAGTGGGCAGGGGAGATGTGACAATTGATCCTAGTGCTCACAAAACCAGTTCTGGACGATCTTTGCTGTGTGAACAGCGTATCTGTTGTCTTGGAACACAGGGTCACCACTGGGGAGCAAACATTCTACCACGGAATAGACTTGATCAGTCATAATGGTCCCAATAATCCTTGCAGAGTAACCATGGTACCCATGGAATATCACGATATGGCTACCTAAATCATCACCGAACCTCCGCCATATTTCACTGTTCGGACGTAAATTCGACCAGAAGCTGGAAACAGTGTGATGCAAGAGTCATCCGACCAAATGACTTGCTTCCATTGCTCCATAGTCCAGGTTTTATGGCACCGCTTTCCTTTACGTGTTTCTCCAGCACTGAGGAGTGGTTTCGAAATTCCAGCTTGCCCAGCAATTCCCAGCTTATAGAGATCCGTTTGTGTTGTTTTGAGCCTCGCGGTCTTATGCGTCTTGCACGGTCCGCGCGGCTTCCCCCGTCGAAGGTTCGAGTCCTCCCTCGGGCATGGGTGTGTGTGTTATCCATAGCGTACGTTAGGGACCGATGACCTAAGCTGTTTGGTCCCATAGTAACTTTCCACAAATTAATTAATTCCGTGTTGTTTTGGTTCAAATGGTTCAAATGGCTCTAAGCACTATGGGACTGAACATCTGAGGTCATAAGTCACCGAGAACTTAGAACTACTTAAACCTAACTAACCTAAGGACATCACACACATCCATGCCCGAGGCAGGATTCGAACCTGCGTCCATAGCGGTCGCGCGGTTCCAGACTAAAGACACCGGCCGGCGTTGTTTTGGTGCTGAAACGGCTCTCGAACGCGACATTCAATTCTGCAGTGACTTTTGCACTTGTCGTCATATTATTTTTCAACACAATCCTCTTCAATGACCGTCTCTCACCATCACTCAAGACATACTTTTGTCCGGTTGTGACAGATGATGTTTTTCCGCTTCTTCTATATGCGGTGTAAATCTTCGACACGGCGCCTCCTTGAAACATGAGACACCTCGGCTACCTTGGTTAGGTAAACACCACCATACGAACATCAATTCTTTGTCCTCGTCCGAATTCACTTAGCCCCGGTACAATGCACTCACTACCACACAGAACACTGTTTTGACCATAACTGACCAGTGCAACATACTGAATGTGTTGCGCTGGTGTTGTTCGTGCTCAAATACAACAGCACAACCTGCAGACTTGGCTAGCATCTGCATTTATGTTCAAGCATGCATTTCTCGCGGTGTTTCCATGTTTTTGTCCAACCCCTGCATCTTCATGTGTCTTCCAGATCAGGTAGTTCAGAATTTCCATGACGCTTTCCCTTGTGTCGAACAAACCTGTAACTTTTCGTGCTTCTCGTCTTTGTGTTCGTCCAGTATCCCATTTCGTCTTGTTCGGTATTCTACACGTTTGAACAAAACTCTACATCGAGTGTTTTACAAGAAGTCTCTTTTGTAGGTTGACAGCATTTTCCCAGTATCCTACCAATGAACCGAAGTCTGCCACCTAGTTTACATACTATTCAGTCCATGAGAGCATTTCATTTCACATCCCTAGAAACTATTGCACTTACGTATTTGTGTGAGTAGACTGATTCCAATTGCGTTTAATTGATATTGTGGTCATAGAGTACCACTTGTCTACGTTTTGTGAAGTGCACAGTTTTTAGTTTTAATGCAAATCCCCAATCATTCCACTACTTTGGAATCTTATTATCGTCAGACTCTGTGTAGAATTTTCCAGATAGTATTTCATTCCAGATAACTGTATTATCTGCAAAAGTCTGAGGTTACTGTTAATATCGTCTGCCAGGTAACAAACGAGCGAGATACCGCATATATCAGAAATGTTCGTGTTTCTGCAATTGGCACTCCATTTTCTAGCGTCCACAGCTCCACTCACTATCTCCAAAGACAGAATGACAATACGTAAACTCAAATAGCAACACTGAACTACAAATAAAAAATGACGAACGATAAATAAACACATAGCAACCGTAATGCCAACAAGCAAATCAAAAACGATATGAACTTATGCACCAATCTAATACCGGGTGATCAAAAAGTCAGTATAAATTTGAAAACTGAATAAATCACGGAATAATGTAGATGGGGAGGTACAAATTAACACACATGCTTGGAATGACATGGGGTTTTATCAGAACCAAAAAAATACGAACATTCAAAAAACGTCCGACAGGTGGCGCTTCATCTGATCAGAATAGCAATAATTAAATGGTTCAAATGGCTCTGAGCACTATGGGACTTAACTTCTGAGGTCATCAGTCACCTAGAACTTAGAACTACTTAAACCTAACTAACCTAAGGATATCACATACTCCCATGCCCGAGGCAGGATTCGAACCTGCGACCGTAGCGGTCGCGCGGTTCCAGACTATAGCGCCTATAACCGCTCGGCCACCCCTGCCGGCAGCAATAATTAGCATAACAAAGTAAGACAAAGCAAAGATGATGTTCTTTACAGGAATGCTCAATATGTCCACCATCATTCCTCAACAATAGCTGTAGTCGAGGAATAATGTTGTGAACAGCACTGTAAAGCATGTCCGGAGTTATGGTGAGGCATTGACGTCGGATGTTGTCTTTCAGCATCCCTAGAGATATCGGTCTATCACGATACACTGGCGACTTCTGGTAACCCCAAAGCCAATAATCGCACGGACAGAGGTCTGGGGACCTGGGAGGCGAAGCATGAAGAAAGTGGCGGCTGAGCACACGATCATCACCAAACGACGCGTGCAAGAGATCTTTCACGCGTTTATCAATATGGAAAGTTTTTTTAGGTTCTAATAAAACCCCATGTCATTCCAAAGTGTGTCAATTTTTATCTCTCTATCTACATTGTTCCGTGGTTTATAAAGTTTTCAAATTTATACTAACTTTTTGATCACCACCGGCCGGAGTGGCCGAGCGGTTCTAGGCGCTGCAGTCTGGAGCCGAGCGACCGCTACGGTCGCAGGTTCGAATCCTGCCTCGGGCACGGATGTGTGTGATGTCCTTAGGTTACTTAGGTTTAATCAGTTCTAAGTTCTAGGCGACTGATGACCTCAGAAGTTAAGTCGCATAGTGCTCAGAGCCATTTTTTTTTTTTTTTGATCACCCGGTATTTGACTATTGTCACATCTATAATGCCGCAACCTGCACTACAACCGCAACACCCGCTCATATGGCTCAGTTGACGCCATACTACGAGGGTTATCCAGAAAGTAAGTTACGATCGCTCACGAAATGGAAACGACTATGAAAATCCGATAAAGCTTTGCACAGATGTGTTGGGCAGTGTCTCTAGTATGATCCTAGGTAGAATTATGTCGCTCTTTTCATTCCTGAGCTCTTAGTGAGCGCGTAAAGATGTTATAGAAAATAGTCTCTCCCGCCAAGCACGAGGGCCTGGTGAGAATTGTCCCCTGAAGCTATGCAACCAACATTACATAACTGTCGTGCGGTTTCTTCTTCAAGACAATTCTCAGCCTCATTCTGCAGGGGCAATGAAGATGTTCCTGCGTCGTTTCAATTGGAAATGTTTGGTTACCCACAATACAGCCCGTAATTGTCTCCCACTGAGTTTCATCTCTGCTCAAACGAACCGTTGGCTATGAAGACAACATTATGGCACGGACAACGAGCTTTAGGCCAGCGTAGAGAATTGGCGGAAAGCACTGGCGGCTGCCTTCTATGATGAGGGTATTGGAAAGTTGGTACAACGCTACGACGAATGTCTGAGTCAGAACGGCGACTACGTAGAGACGTAGCTGAAAGGTGTAGCTAACTGTTACAAACGAAACATTTCTGATTTTCAGTGTGATTTTCATTTCGCTATCAATCGTAACTTACTTTCTGGACAGCCCTCGTAGAAACAGAGTTTGTGGCATTCTATGTGAACGGTAGCTGATGGTATCACTGCAGTTTACCACTAGCTATGGAGTCACTGTAGCTGCGAGTGTCAACCGCGCTTAATAAGTCGTTTATAAGCGTCTACATTTGCTAGAATTTAAGGTAACTGCTTGAAACGCTTCATTCTGTTGTAGTCTTCCGAGGCCGTTCATTTTCCCGACATTCTTAGAGTTCTCAACCAGTCTGTGGCATCGCACTTTAATTCCGTGTAGAACAAGGAGTAGGTGGACCATACCGCAGCGTGGTGTGTGTTGCGCTGTGCAGAGGCAGCGCTAATTTCTGTTGCAGCGGGGCGGCGTGCGGCCGTTCGTGACGACGAGGCGCATAATGAGCATAAAAGTGGTGATGATGAGCGCAGGCCCCGCCCTGCAGCCAATGAGCGCGGCCGCCGTCAGCCACCATCACGCAAGACGCGCCTCGCCGCGCCACCGCCCGTCTTCGTATTGATCTGTCACCGCCCGCTACCCGCCGCCGGCCGCGCCGCTGCTTCGCTCCCAGCCAAATCTACTTTAAGGCAGCGGCGCGCTCACCGCTTCTTATCCACTGGCTGCGCGCCCATCACGGGGGTGCTGGCAACGGCACACTTTCCTATCACCTCCTGTCGTCACTGCACCGCGAGAGGGAGGGGTCGAAAGCGATCCGTAAAATCGTTGCAAGGTGAATCCCTTTGTTAAACGGATGGACTTTGTGGCAACATCATCCGACTCGCTAAAAGAATTATTCGTCAGAACGTGCTTCCAAGTTGCAGGCAGATCTTCAATGCTAACGACATTTTACGGAAATGTTTTATTATCAATGTGAAACAGTCCAACTGTCATCATCTGTGGTCATCAGTCCCCTAGAACTTAGAACTACTTAAACCTAACTAACCTAAAGACATCACACACATCCATGCCCGAGGCAGGATTCGAACCTGCGACTGTAGCCGTCACGCGGTTCCAGACGGAAGCGCCTAGAACCGCACGGCCACACCGGCCAGCCAAAATATTTCAGGTTCCACGCACGAAATCCTTATTAAAAATGAAATTCACTTATTTTTATAGCAAATCTTTATATATTTATCCGAACATTTGTACAACGAAATCTAAATTACAACGAGAATACCCGTGGCGGGCCTCATAGAAATATGCGGCTTTATCCACAATAATTATTCACTAATCTATCCTTTTGGCGTTTACAATGCAGTACCAGAATATCTGCTCAGGCTTTTGTATCTCTTATATTACGACAACTGTGTTGCAACTGCGATTGCGTATAATGAGCATGACAACCGAATAAAAGACGTACTGTATGTTAAAAAATGAGGACGCTAACTTCGCAGTTGTGTAATACTTTTCCACGGAAAAATATGTGACGACAAACAGCCCAAAAGCCTCGAACAGTGCGTGTTGCGCTAATTGTCGTACGAATTTTAGTTTTGATTTTTTGGAGAGGATTTAATATACGATCTAAGGCAAAGGCTTTAGTGACGGAGTTCTCCTTTAGTTGGTCAAATAATGTAGGAATTGATTACCTGTGTCTTTCTTGAAAAAGTAATTTAAATTTAGTGATTTAAACAAACCACTGAAAATATCGATGAAGATAGAAAGTTTGTGAATTGAAGCTTATTCTGCTGTATCCTTCTTTCGTTTCATTCCGTGGAATTGTCACAGACGGTCCATCTAAGACAATGTTGCGGAACATTTAATTAGATGTCCTTGAACACTACGCAAATTCTCTTTGCTTATGATATTCCAGAGAATTGTTACACAATTTAAAGTAATTGTAGGAGTGTTTCCTTAGACAAGTCAATAATTATCTTCTCGAAAACTGCAAAAAAATACAAAATATATTCAGTCATTCGAGTTAACAATTTTGAGGGAAACGTAACAATCGTTAAGAGTCGCTAAGAGTCGACTTTTTCTACTGCACAAAAATATTTGTACAATGTGACATGGCATGATAGCTATGAACTACTACAGAGGAATCCCAAATATTACAGTAATTTGAGTCAAAGAAACCTACTGTTGGGTAGTGTTTGCGAACATACGAGGGCTGTCCAGAAAGTAAGTTCCGATTGATCGCGAAATGGGAACCACAGTGGAAATCAGAAATGTTTTATTTGTAACAGTTAGCTACACCTTCCAGCTACTTCTCTACGTAGTTGCCGTCCTGACTTAGACGTTTGTCGTAGCGTTGTACCAACTTTCCAATACCCTCATCACAGAAGACAGCCGCCAGCGCTTTCCGCCAATTCTCTACGCTGGCCTACAGCTCGTTTTTTGTGCCAAAATGTTGTCTTCATAGCCAGCGGTTCATGTGAGCAGAGATGAAACTCAGAGGGAGAAAATTACGGGCTGTATTGTGGGTAATCAGACATTTCCAATTGAAAACGATGCAGGAGCATCTTCATTGGCCCTGCAGAATGCGGCTGACAATTGTCTTGAAGAAGAAACCGCACGACAGTTACGTAATGTTGGCTGCATAGCTTCAGGCGAAATTTCTCACCAGGCCCTCGTACTTGGCGGGAGACACTATTTTCTAGACATGTTTACGCGCTCATTGTGAGCTTAGAAATGAGAAGAAGCGACAGTGATGCTGTCTAGGGTCATACTAGAGACACTGCCCAACACATCTGTGCAAAGCTTTATCGGATTTTCATAGTCGTTTCCATTTCGCGACCGATCGTAACTTACTTTCTGCACACCCCTCGTATCTGATTTCCTACCAACTGTTCTGAATTTCTTCTGTACATTTATTTGTCCATGCATAACTGGAATGGGTCTCTTGTCTTCAGTTTATTTTTCAAAGGCGCCGAGAGTACTGACGGTCTTTTCATGTTAGGAGAAGGGGATGCTGTAATACAGCCTCAGTACAGAGAAGATAATGCCATCCTTATTTCATACGAGGGCTATTCGGAAAGTAAGGTTCGATCGATGGCGAAACGGCAACCACAGTGAAAATTCAATGAAACTTTGCATAGATATGTTGGACAGTGTCTCTAGTATACCTGTCGATCGCGTAACGTCGCTCTTCTCAGTTGTGCGCGCACAGTGAGCACGTAAAAGTGCTTGGAAAATAGTCTTTCCCACCAAATGTGAGTGTCTATGAAAGATTTCGCCTGATTTCATGCAGCCCGCACAACGTAACTATCACGCATTTCTTTCTTCATGACAGTTGTCGGCCACACACTGCAGGGCAATGAGGACGCTCCTGCAGCGTTTCCGATGTGAAGTGTTTGGTCACTCACCGTACAGCCCGGACATAGTTCCCTCTGATTTTTATCTCTGCTCACATGAGACAACATTTTAGCACAAACAGAAAGCTGCAGATCAGCGTACAGAATGGGCAAAAAGCACAGGTGTACAATGCTACGAGAAATTTCTCAGTCGGAGCGGCGACCATGTAGAGAAGTAGCTGAAGATGAAGCTAACTGGTGCAAAAAACATTTTTGATTTTCACTGTGGTTTCCATTAGGCAACCGATTGGACCTTACTTTCCGAATAGCCCTCGTATAAATAAAATATAAGCTATATAGTTTCTATAGATACGAGTTGCATGAGTACTGGGAAGGGGTGTGGAAATTGTTACTTATATTGCTTAGACACAACTAATCTCTGTTCGGCATAAACGTTGACGATAAGTGTGTTTACGAGCAGTAAAGCGCATATATTGCTACTTTTTCAGCAGATGACATAAAAGTTCTGTGGCTGTGTTGTGAGATATGTTAAAAAAACAGCTATCGATCACTAACTTCACGACATTTTTCTGTAACTCATTTTATTGTTTCTGGTCCTTACAGCTTTCGAACGTTTCGTTCATCTTCAAATGGACGCATTGTTTTTGGAGATGACCTATTAATCAGCTGTTCAGTGCTTTGATTGCCATGGTAGCTTACAGTAAATATATTTCAGACTGAAACTTCCTGGCAGATCAAAACTGTGTGCCGGACCGAGACTCGAACTCGGGAGCTTTGCATTTCGCGGGCAAGTGCTCTACCAACTGAGCTACCCAAGCACGACTCACGCCCCGTCCTCACAGCTTTACTTCTGCCAGTACCTCGTCTCCTACCTTCCAAACTTTACAGAAGCTCTCCTGCGAACCAGTAGCTCAGTTGGTAGAGGACTTGCACACGAAAGGCAAAGGTCCCGAGTTCGAGTCTCGGTCCGGCACACAGTTTTAATCTGCCAGGAAGTTTCATATCAGCGCACACTCCGCTGTAGAGTGAAAATTTCATTCTAGATATTTCAGATTGACAGATCATCGAAAAGGAAAAGAAAATTGAGGATAAACTCAAGTTGTAATTGTATGAGAAATGAGTAGCACAAGAACTTAACAGTGAGTGTATCGTAGCTGCTTTGAATGCTTGCAATTTTTTTCGTGTACAATGAGATATTGCACTGAATAAATGTAACGGAATAACTATGATGCGTGTTTTATATATTCAAACACAGCTGATAAAGTGACTCATGCAAATAATGTAAAGAACAGAAACAGATATTTCTGTACGTTTAAGATGTTCGTCAGTCTTATTTATTAGATTTTACTGGAACTAAAGAAAAAATGTACACTCATAGCTTACGTAAATGCGTGAAGAAATGGTAACAGTTGGGCTTGTTATTCTTAAGCGTTAAAAATTCTCTGAAAGATACTTGTCCGTCTACTTTTTGTCTCTCTGTAGCAGGGAGAGAAAGGTAGCAGACGGGGTCTAGTAAACAGCATAATTATATCCTTACTGTATAAAAATCGCAAATTTAGTTACAGAAACATTGCACGAAAAATGGACCACATCGACAGAAATTCGAAAATGGCGCAGAGAATAGGATTGGTCTTCGTCCAGCTATTTAGTTATCCGTTTTTCACAGAAGAACCAAATACTACATCAAACTTTAGTACAAAAATTTACTCTACATTGTCCAGGTGTATTCGAAACAGTTTTAGAAATCATTCTGGAGATGCTATACAGACATTATGTCACAGCAGAATACTGCTTTATTCTAAAGCTATATACTGTACTCGGTGAACATGTAATGCAGAAGTTGGACAGATGATGCTACATTGCACACGAGATAGGGAAATTTATCACTGTTCTTTTCTTCAGATACGTAATTGCATTTACATCTGCGCAGCACTCTATTGGTTTTTTCAAGTGAATCTGTTTTTATCATAATTTTTTATCACAAATTAGATAATTTTTTAAAGGAAGTTACGTAGAGTAAACGACAAGAAACCTTTCTGCACGGATTACTTTTAATTATTTCTTGAACATAAAGATTCGGTTAAAAAGGTAACTATTGAGGGCAGTTCCATGTCAGAAATTTGCCACAAGAAACGTATTAAATTAAATCTTAATAGCAGACATAATTCCAATTAGAGTATCGACTCACCATTTAAAAAAAACCTCTTTCACGGAATTCTGCTGTAGCGGGAACTGTTGCAAGAGATACTTCTGTAACATCTTGGATACAATAAATTTATAATGAGTGTTGAAAATGAAATAATAGAGATAATCTTCATTTGGAACTACTCTAACAATACGGGTTTCGAGTACAATACTTTCTCTCGTGTTGTGGTCTGTAAAGTTGTTTAAAGAAAGTGTGGAAACTTTGAGATTAAAAGATATGCTAATTTTCTTTCGGAATTTCAACATTTTGATAAAATGTCGTTGACCTCACTCACCTGAATACGAAGTGTAACGCCTTTATTGATATCTCTTTTTTTGTATTAATGCTACGATATGTCTCAGTTCGCTACTATATCAGTGCTAAAACCTCGGCTCAAAAACCTATTTACAGTGTAAGAAACACTAGAATTTACACGTTTCGAAGGTCAAGGGTTCATCTTCAGAATTACTGTACAAGAAATTTCTAAGAGCGATCAATATAAAACATAAACAAGAGCAATAAAAATAGTAAAATAAGGTGACTGCTTACCTTGCAGCCTTGTCTTCTTAACATGCACATCCAAATCAACGTAACTGATCAAATGCTAGATTAAAACGGAGTGGGATACGTTTTCCATAGGTACTGGCAGCTTCACAATCATGGACTTACGCGTGCACAGCCGGTGTGTCATTCTAAAAACCACATCCCGTAGACAAAACACAGAAATAACACGAGTAAGCTCTTCATGAATGTAAACATGAAATAAAAGAGATACCGAAAAAAAAACTTGATGTATAACCATGCTGGGTAGCCCGGAAACTCGAATTCTGTCGTGAGCAGAAAGTTAACGGTATACTGTAGAGACGCTGAATGATTATACATATTAAAAAAGATGTGCAAAGTTTTGAGAAAGTTATTTGTGTCACTCGTAAGTTGTTCATTCAATGTATTACAATTTCCCGCGCTATGTACATCTTTAATTTAACAGATCTAGTTTGTTGGCTTCCTCCTCTATGTGCAAAACTGCGGTATCTTCATAAGTTCCTATCATGAGGTAGCCAGTTTCGTGAATATGAATGACTACGGCTTACTTCTCTCAATTATTAAGCCGAAAAGCGTTCCTACGTCCTATGTACCTTAACTTAAAGGACCTTCCAGCTTAGCCTATGTAGTTCGCATTGCAGATGTTGCATTCAGTTTTGTAGGCATCGTTTCTCCCGTATTTGTCGACTTCATGTTATAAATTGTTCCTGGATTAAATCGCAGCGTGGTGTTTGTCTTAAATAGATAAGATTTGGAAATACTAGCCACTTTCTGAGAAATTATATAGAAGTGTGAAATTTTGTATTTTTTAGTATTCCGTGCGGCGTTCTCCTTTACATTCGTGCGCTGTTTCTGCGTGTGTTTTTTATGATAACCGTTAGCCCTGGCTAGCTGTTTTATGACGTTCAGCTCAGTCATTGTGTCTTTCTTATTCATCTACATTTACATACATACTATGCAAGCCTCGGTATGGTGCATGACGGAGGGTTCCTTGTACCACACTGCTAGTAATTTTCTTGCCTGTTCCATTCGCAAATATAGCGAGGGAAAAGTGAGTGACTATATGCCACCGTACGAGTCCTAATATTTATTTTCTTGCCTTTGTGTTCTTTACTCGAAATGTACGTTGGTGGCAGGAGAATCGTTCTGCAGTCAACTTCAAATGCCGTTTCTCTAAATTCTCTCAGTAGTGTCTCTTGAAAAGAACGTCGCCCTCCCTCCAGGGAGTTCCATTTGAGTTTCCAAAGAGTCTCCGTAATACTTATATGTTGATCGAGCGTACCGGTAACAAATCTAGCAGCCCGCCTCTGAATTGCTCAGATATCTTCCTTTAATCCGATCTCGTGGGTATCTCTATCAGTACTCAAGAATGTGTCGTACTAATATTATATACTCGATCTCCTCTACAGATGACCCACACTTTCCTAAAATTCTCCCTGTAAACTGAAGTCAACCATTCGCCTTCCCCACCACTATCCTTACATGATCGTTCCATATCATTATCGCTTTGAATCATTACGCCTACATATTTAATCGACATGACAATGTCTAGCAGCACTTTACTATTACTGTATTCGAAAATTAAAGAATTGTTTTTCCTATTCATCTACATTAACTTACATTTTTCTACATTTAGAGCTAACGGACATTTATCACAACAACTAGAAATTTTGCCCAAGTGATCCTGTATCCTTGTACAATCAATCAACGGCGATACCTTCCCGCACACAACAGCATCATCAGCAAATAACCGCAGATTGCTGTTCGCTGTGTCCGTTCAATGATTTGTGTATGTAAAGAATATTAACGGTCCTATCAAACCTCCCTGGAGCACTCCTGACGATACCATTGTCTGCGATGAACCTTCTCAGCCGAGGACAACGCACTGGGTTGTATTACTGAAGAAGTCATCGAGTCACTCAAATATCTGGGAACCTACTCCGTATGCTCGTACCTCCGTTAACAGTTCGCCGTAGGACACGGTGGCAAATGTCTTTCAGAAATCTAGGAATATGGAATCTGCCTATTTGCCCTTCATCCGTGGTTCGCAGCATATAATGTGAGAAAAGGGTAAGCTGAGTTTCGCACGAGCGGGGCTCTACATGCTGTATGTATTAGACATAGAAAGGCAGAAATTTTTTGGCTAGTCAGGTGACAAGAGTTACTGTGTATTAAAATATCTGTTGCAGTCTTCAAAGGCGTGTCTACCATATTCCTTCATAATATTTAAATCGAAAAATTGCAGTTAAACATTACGGAAAAATCGAAGTCGCTACTATACGTTAGAGCTGTGACGTTAAACATGGAGATAAGAAGTTTAAATCCAGGTAATAGAGAAAATTATCGTCACAAGCATTTGGCTAAAAAGAAGAGGGAGGTAGTAGCGTTTAGGTTAACATCACTGGGCAGTATGGTAATGTTGTGGGCTAAATCACTTAGCAGCGTATTATGGAAGAAAGACTTGGGACGCAATGTGATGCTAACCGCAGCAGCCCCATACGCTATGTGACAGCAACTTCTTCTTCCGTTATCAACAAAGCAAAATATACAACATTAAATTCCAAACCCACTCATCGCTCTAATCTACAGTAAACAAATGCATTTAAGAGACAACTTCCACAATATCACTAAGGGAAGGCCCTTTGTACGCAAAGGAAGACAAACTTTCCAGTTAAGTGAGGTCTCCCACTAAAAAATTACATACGCTTTTATTTTTCTATGCCAGGCATTTGATTTTTGTGTACCTTGTAGACGTTCTGACACTCACAGTTTCACAGATGAATTCTTAAGAATATCACATTCTGGCTCTTAAAGGCATGATGTATCGGTCGACTGCCCATCTGGCAGAACAGGTTTGCATTCCTGCTACATGTTCTCAATCCCTGTGATCAGGGAAAACTCGTAGCTATTCATAGAATCAGATAGTCGACTTCCGAAATTACTCGAAGTGGACAAAAATTAGGCAAACTGGGGTTAAAATTAATTAATTATGGAATTTGAGGATTTCGGTTCAGTCACTAACAAACATCGCGGCCACCCACAGGGTCACTAACCCCAAATTACGCCAATTTTGCTCTCACTTAGCGGTGCCGTCGCAAATTAAAGGCAACAAAATGAAGCAGCATTTTACCGTTGATTCTTTATACGACAGTCAGCTGTTTTAATTTTCTATTTGTAGCTCGTTAGTTTATTTTTTAATTACGAATTAGTGACTCGTGAATAATACGTTTGTCAGATAAGTGTGAAGTGAAGCTATTTATTGTTCAACTTACAGGGTGACGCAAAACAGCTTTTACAAAGTTTTTGTCTACCACGACATAGTACGGGGTGATAGATTTTTCTTATCATATGTATACTACAGAAATTTAATGGGAAAGGTTTCCAGAATGATTTACTTCTGCAGAAACGAGTGTGCAGAGTCTTGAACTGAATTCTGTGATGAATTACCGAAGATCACGATTTTCAACTGCACGGATATTTCTTGAAATTGTGGTACGAGTGTCCTGGCGTGTTGTAGGTACATCTGAAAGACTCTGTCCTTTAGATAGTACCAAAATAATAATCATACGAATTGAGATCGGGACTATAAGGGGGCCATTCTACACCATGTCCAGCAGCTTCAACGTATGGGTTCACAGTACCCAGTGGAGGCAGATCTGTTTGTTGACGTCGCCTTGGAGAAGGAAGTGTGCCTCATCACTAAACCTGATGCTTAACCCTTAACGACTGTTCCATTTTCAAGCGCCTCAGTCAGATCATCTGCAAAAGAATATTGCTGCTCCACATCTTTGCCCTTCGAAAGTGGGTACAGTTGAATTTTGTATGGGAAGAGTTCAATTTTCTCTTTCATTATCCTCAGGAGAGACAGTAATAACATCCTGAGTTCCTATGCTGAATGTCTTTTTCATTCTCCAGGGTTTCAGCTGAGGCTAGTAGTCCTGAGTGGTCTTTCCTTGAGTCATGTAGGTATCCAGTCTTAACAAAAAAAGAAAAAAAAGAAGGCTTAAATTTTGTCGTCACACGCGGGCTTTCTTTCAGTACTACAGTTTCACGGAGAAAAGGTAATTCTGGATGGCGCTGTTCTTGAATAGACTAAAATGTGCTGTTGAATACGCTCTTCACAATAACAATACGTCCAGAGCTTTTGTAAATTATCTTTACCATAAACAAACGTTGTTCCAACGTTCGTGCTTCCATTCTGAAAAGCGAACTGAGGCATTTTTGAGTGATCTATAGAATTTTCGGAGCTACAGTAGTACCACAAGGAGAGTCCTTTAAGGCATACGATTGAACCACAGTAGACAAACACTTTACAAAATCTATTTTGTCGAGTGGCTCTAGGCGCTTCAGTCTGGAACCGCGCGACCGCTACGGTCGCAAGTTCGAATCCCGCCTCGGTCATGGATGTGTGTGATGTCCTTAGGTTGGTTAGGTTTAAGTAGTTCTAAGTTCTAGGGTACTGATGACCTCAGACGTTAAGTGCCATAGTGCTCAGAGCCATTTGAACCAAACCTATTTTGCACAACGCTGTATCTCTATTATCTATTTTTTCTGCGTCTGTTGTGATTCTGTGCGAGTGGAACAACCTGTATCGGAATTAACTGTGGGACAGATTCACCCTTAAGAATCAGTACTGGTTTAACTGTGCACAACGGATTGAATTACAGCCTTAGAAATTTTCGGCCGTTGGCAGTGAACTTAAGATAGGATGTTCACAATTCATGAGAGAATTTTTGCTGACTACCTTCATCAAAATCATGATTTGTGTGGTTCTGAATTTATTCCAAAAGTTTATAGGTGCAAAATAAGAAAAAGACATCACAAGAAATAGCTTGATGCACAGTTAATCCTTGACAAAGAATGAAACTGGGATAATATAATGAATGGCTGGCAAAGTTAATTTGTCGGGGAGTCGCTGTGCTAATCATCATCTCCCTGTCCTACTGAAATGATCGCAATCTGTGTAAGCATAGATAACAGTGGCTGTATGGTTTCAAAGAGAAATTGAAGTTGTCAGTGTAACTGTGGCTGTACTGTCGAACATGGGAAGACTGAAAAGTAAATGATGTCGAGTCCCTAAATTCTGTTTGTTCGAACATGCCGGTGCTACAAGTTACTGTCAGTATACTCGTCGGTGCCATGTGAGCAGACTGCTGATGGCGTGGCCACCTGACACACCTCTGAGTGTGCTGCTATGATCTCGAACACTGGACTCTACCTGTCTCCACTGCCAATGAGAGCTTCCTTCCAAGTCTGCCATTCCGGATTCCCGAAGTATGTCTCAAAGTTGAGCTGCCAAGAGCCAGAAGCCGAGAGTCGAAGTTGAGAGACCGAGAACCAAACGCAAGTTCCGTCTTTTTAGAAATTAGAACGAAGCAACCCTGCATTTTGTGCCAAGAGAATTCCGTCAACCAATCGTTAAAAACTTGCAATTTCTCCATCAATGGCTTAACTCTCTTGTTATTAAAATTCTACCACCAAATGCTGGTAAAACGTCAGATCCAATCAGCTCATTTTCCGCCCTTCTATTCTCTAAAATGTCAACTCAAACACTATGTCGTACTGATGTCACACGACAGACACCAATCAACGATTTTTTAAAGTATTCATGCGGTTTCCTCTGGCCGTAGCAAAGAATTAAGGTAAAAAAGTAATTTATTTCCTTGGTAACAGTCTTTTGGCCACGTGCAACCTGTGGTGTCACCGCCAGACACCACACTTGCTAGGTGGTAGCCTTTAAATCGGCCGCGGTCCGGTAGTATACGTCGGACCCGCGTGTCGCCACTGTCAGTGATTGCAGACCGAGCGCCACCACACAGCAGGTCTAGAGAGACGTACTAGCACTCGCCCCAGTTGTACAGCCGACTTTGCCAGAGATGGATCACTGACAACTACGCTCTCATTTGCCGAGACGATAGTTAGCATAGCCTTTAGCTACGTCATTTGCTACGACCTAGCAAGGCGCCATAGCCTTTGATATTATTTTATGAAGCATGTACAGTCAAGAGAGATGTTCTACAATTATGGATTAAAGTTAAGTATTACATCAACTACGTACTTTATTTGCTACTATTAATTCCCTTAACTGTTCCAGACCTCACGCCATACTGTGTGAGCTTAAAAGCGTGCATTTCGGCCTCCTCTAGCAATACGGTGTTGGCTCTTCTGCCAACACTTCACAACCTGCAATTTTTAGGGTCCTCTTTTGGTGTGTTTTAGGTTAGTCAGGAGACAGCTATCTCACACAATGTTCTTTTCCACCCACTGCTTCGCCAAAATTCCTTGCAGCAGACCTAAAACTTTCAGTGTATCTTTCTCTAACAGCACAGAGCATCATTCCCCAGCTGGACATTGCCTCTTTACTATGTTTTTCCACCTTGGCTCAAGTTGTTCCTAACTGAGTGACTCTGTGCCATGATTGCCACTGTCCGGTTGTCCGGTCCTCTCTTTCCCTGTGGACAGTGCATGTGGCCCTCTCTGCCTTTACCTGCATGGTCCAGCCAATTCTCAAAGCAACTTGTCCTTTATCTGTGGAGTTCCGTCGGCTTGTGTTTCTCCCCAAATGTCAAGTCCCCAACACTCCACAGTTTGGAAATTCTCACAAACAAGTCATTATAACATGCATTAGGTTAATTGTAGTACAGTAAAAAAATAAAACGCAGTCGCCGCTAACAATCAGTGTCTTCGATTTATCCAACACAAAAATTTATCTGCACAATCTGAATAAGTTTAATTACGTTAAATCAAATCTACCTAGCAAACTGAATGAGAAGTGAGCAGCCAAAACGGCTTGATGCTTTTCACTGTCTTTCTCTCTAGCCTGTTCTTTTCAATTATTTATTGGAAACCCTTAGAACAAGACAAGATAGGTCAGGTCGCACACTCCCTGAGAAGATGGACACCTCATCCGAATGGCATTGCAGGACAGACTTGCGTCCTCCTTGGCTCTGGCGCAACAGTAGAACAGCAACAAATCATGTACTATTAGGGGTGACAGTCCGTCGCCATTTATTACGGAATGGGTTACGTGCGTGTCGTCCATTTTTCCGCCTACCTTTGACGAATGTGCAGAAACATGCTAGGTGACAACGGTGTATGGAACGACGTCACTGGTGACAGAAATGGCATCAGATAGCGTTTTCTGACGAATCCAGGTTCTGTTTGTTTGAAAATTGTGGCTGCATTTTGGTTCGCCGCAGACAAGGGGAGCGGTATGATAGTGACTATTCGCGCAAGACATACAGCGTCAACTCAAGACCTTATGGTGTGGGGTGCTATTGGGTAAAACCACAAATCACAGTTGGTGCGTGTCCAGGGCACTGTGACCAGTGTGGCCTATGTGAGTGACACCCTGGTATCCGTTGTCACACTCTTTCTGCACATCGCCGCAGACGCCATTTTTCAACAAGACAATGCACGAGCACATGTTGCTGCACGAATACGTCCCTTCTTGGTGTCACAGGATGTCAGCATTTTATCCTGGCTCGGTAGATCACCAGACTTGTCACCAGTCGAAAATGTGTGGGATATAGTGAAACGACTAGTGCAGCGTTGTGACCCAATGCCAACCACCATAGATGAACTTTGGAACCGGGAGAATGCAAGATGGATGGCTATACCACAGGACGCCGTTCACGCCTTAACACGCGTCGATGCCACCACGCATAGAACACGTTATCAGGGCCAATGGCGGACTCTATGCCTACTGGGCAAAAGAACACATTCTGAACCGAGTTGACTGAAATGCCGGCCGAAGTGGCCGTGCGGTTAAAGGCGCTGCAGTCTGGAACCGCAAGACCGCTACGGTCGCAGGTTCGAATCCTACCTCGGGCATGGATGTTTGTGATGTCCTTAGGTTAGTTAGGTTTAACTAGTTCTAAGTTCTAGGGGACTAATGACCTCAGCAGTTGAGTCCCATAGTGCTCAGAGCCATTTGAACCATTTGACTGAAATCCTAATCATTCCTGTCAGTATGACATCCTATCTCTAGTCGTTCAAGGTGTTCCGTTTTATCTGAACATGAGTGTATTTCGTTTTTTTACAATGATGTAAAGTTTTCACTACCATATAGGAATATCGAGCAGTAAAATAAATGTTGTGCTTTCCAGTAATAAGAGTTTGATATACTAAAAATTTTCCTTTCCTGTAAAATATTGTTTACTCACAACAATCCAGCTTTTCGTTTTGGCATCATGTTTAATGTCCAATTTCATTAGCTTGCAAACGTAAAGGAGTGTGTGCGCATGGACCAGGGTGGGAAGAGCTAGTTTCAAATGCCACCCCCAATGATCTTTATTTCTGTGTTTAATGATTTCTCTGAAACATTTGATTTAAAAGACGGAAAGGTGCCTTCATCACGGTCACGGTTGATTTGCTTCTCATCCTCTAGATGTTGTGCGCTTTCTCTAGCTTTGTCACAGTTGATTACATATTATATAGTGATAAAGGAAGAAAAGAATGAACTGAATTCGCCATGCGTTAATATTCAGAATTAATTTCACTATGGTCCTTTAGTTTTTGGCAATAAACTTTTCTTTTAATTCTTTGATGTCATCAGTTGCTTGAACTTTTTTGGTGAAAGAAGCTTTAGTTTATTAAAAATTTTACTGGATTTTGGTTTGTTAATAAGTAAGACAACACATACAACCTTCACTTTCTGAGGAATATCTATTTATAAAAGAAAACCTGCATTTATTTGTGATTTTTATACGCTATCGTTATGCGTACTTCATGAAGTAGTGAGAGGGATTGAGCAGTGGTGAGGCCGTAGCTGCCATTCATGGAGGTCAAGATGTCCAGCCTTTAGCCGAGTTCTGGATTTGACAGTTGGGACGAGCAATTGTTGCCATGAAATGGTGGCAGAAGCACATCCAAAAACTAGCGTCTCTTACGACAGGGCTAGCTAAAGGGGACTGATATGCTGGAGGCATGCGAAACGTGCTTATATGTCTTATAGTCGCAAACACCGCCGACATGACTACATGACGACTCCTAATAGTCTAGTAGAAAGTTTCTGCAATAACCACCAGTCTCTAATTTCAAACCTTTTAAAACATAAGTTTCATGTTTACAGTGTAACTAGCGACCTGCGCTGCCTTCGAAAGAGAGGCACTAACAAATAAACCTACCCAAGGGGTACACTTCGATTTTGATCGGCTTTCGGATATTTCGTAGTGTAGAGCAAAATAAGACACATATTTTTTTATAGACCGTTACATTGATGAAACACCCCATTGAAAAAAACTAAGATTTATGTTTATGAATGAATACCGTTGAAACGGCGACAGATACAAAAAAACTTCAAATAAAACGATGCTTCCAGATTTGTCAAAAAAGTAATTTTTTTGGAAATACGCAACACCCTTCCCCACACTATTATGGTTTTCATTTTTGTATTCGATTAACAGCAGAACGTATAGCATCGTTAATATCAAATTCAATCATATATGATGAAGTGGTATCCCAAAGACACATTGGTCAGTAATAAGCTAGAAATATCTCTATATCGCAGTACTTGCGCCTGGTATGTGTCTGCCTGCAGCTATAATGGTCTATTTTGTATAACTGTGTATTAAGGCATTCAGGGATTTTGCTAGAATTTCAATCTCTGAATGGTCGTCCTGCACGCAGTTAGAAATTGAAATTTGACTGTTCAGATTTATACTCATTGGCTCCTCCAGTCAGTACAATTTTCAATTTTACGGTCTCCACAAATTCGTAAGCTTTTTCCCCTGAATTCTTCTTTATTCGTTATTAACGCTTGAAAGATGGATTTATTGATTTTCCTTTAAACAGTTCGATGTCCATTTCGAAGAAGCCTTGAACAAATGCTGTGATAAATTAGCATCATCCCTTACTTGTAAAGCCCACCTCTTTATATCTAGGTCATGTATCTTGAACTGATTTATCCATGGAAATTTGAAATTTATCTAATACATGCCTGGAAAAACCTAATAACTTTTTATTTCTCGGTCCGGCACTCAGCGTGTACCTCACACCACTCCGCTGCCTGTGTGCTTGTGTAAGGCTGGTTCAAATGGCTCTAAGCACTATGGGACTTAAGATCTGAGGCCATCGGTCCCCTAGACTTAGAACTACTTAAACGACATCACACTCATCCATACCCGAGGCAGGATTCGAACCTGCGACCGTAGCAGCAGCGCGGTTTCGGATTGAAGTGCCTAGAACCGCGCGGTCACAGCGGCCGGCCTGTAAGGCTGGTCGCCCAAGGGAAAGAGAGGGGGAATCATCTCTTCCTTTCGGCACCTGTCATGAAACTGCAGTTGTTCAATGTGCTTGGGACACAATATCAAAGCACATTCAGCATTTCTTTGATCCGAACAATTCTGCGCTACCTCATTACTGTACAGATTTACAATAATGCTACACCAGTAATCTAGGAACAATTTCAAATACAACATAATTAAATCTTCTAAGGTTATAACTTGAAAAAAAAAAAAATACACCAAATGTAAATAGAAAACGCAAATACAACACGAGATATTTTATAAAAGTAAAAGGAAATCTGTATACAGAACAATTTCTGTAGAATATACATTTAGAATACGTTAATCTGGAAAAGACTTATTAAACAACCCAATATGACAACTGGTGTTGAAGTGGCCACATATCGAGAACGGGTACGACAGTACAGAAATATTTCTAGCTTATTTCTGACAAATCCATCTTTGGAAGATCACTTCATCATACATGATTGAATTTGGTATTAATGATGTTATATGTTTTCTGTTAGTTTAATGTCGAAACGGAAAACAAAATAGTGTATGTGGGTGGGGGAGGGTTTCCAAAAAAATGACTTTTTCGACAAATCTGGGTGCACCTACGTAAAGTACTTGAAAAACCGTAGAGTTTTAATTTGCTTTTTTATACGTGTTACCGTTTCAACGCTATTCATTCAGAAATATTAAACTCAGTTTTTTTCAAGGGGGTATTTCACACCATTAACGGCCGTGGCCACGTATAAAAAAATATGGGTCTCTTGTTGTGCTCTACACTAAAACATATTCAAATCCGATCAAGATCAAAGTGTATCTCTTGGGTAGGTTCATAAGACATTTCTGGTGTAGCGGTAATAAGTCATATACACAAACCTTTCTCGTACATCAGCCCACCTATTATTTAAAACCGTATCAAAATCCCTATACCTGAGACCGTTCTTCACCAGTGGCGCCCGGTGGGATGGAGTTTAAAAGAGGCGGCACTACTGTCCAAACACTCCTATGCAACATTTTGTCTCTTCAGAACAATTTTTAACGGAGAAAATATAGCATTTAATATATTAACAACTGACGTAATTTAAACCTTCCGCTAACACAATTTTCTACTCTAATTCCAATATATAAAAATTTTTACTCACAAATATGTAGTTTTTATGTTCTCTGCAGGCAGGACGGTAATTTAGGAAATAAAATTAAAACGATGTTCTTACCTTAATTCATAGGTTTGTAGACGAAGTCCACTGTCCTCGCCTTCCCTTCACCAAAGTGGTCCATTACAAGCTCATTAAAATGATACACATTCAGAAGTGTTCTATCTATACAGCACATAGCCAACGTATTCAGTTTCTTTTCTTTCATTGTCTTTTAGTGAAAATCTTTATTCTTTTCAGTGTTAAGAAACATCTCTCACTTTTCGCTGTAGTCACTGGTATCATTTCACTGATTCCGGTAAAAAACTTTCTAAATTATTCACATAGATACAGTTCAGAAGTGTGAAAGCTCCGTTTGCAGTCTGTAAAGTCCTGTGGCAGTTTATTTTCACTGAAGTCAAATAAATTCTTTGTCGGGGAATAACAGCTCGTGCCTGGAAAAAACTGCTGGAATAATTTAATTACTGACATGTAATTGCTAAATGGGAAACGCTAGTCGGTGTTAGCCATAACAAGGTCACAGACTTCCTTTGCAATAATTTTACATGAGTCTACAAAACGGAAACATTTTGGGCCGGCGATTTATCGATTTCCATTCCCGATATCCCAATGATGATCGAGATCAAGAGAATTTCTTGGCAGTTGTATCTCTGACTTGAAATTAGAGACAATCTTAACAGCTTTCACACCATCAACATCTCTATGTTGCAGCTGATTAAACAGGATGTAGTAGTGTGGCAGGACCTTATTGAAAAACTCAAGGCAAAAGAGAAACTCTCGGTCGTTGTTGAGAAGTTCAGCTGCTTTCCTGGTTGTTGGATAATCATTACTATAACCATCATCAATGAAGCCAAGGCACTCAGTTTACTTCTTTTTTGTTCACACATCGCGTTCCATCTTGTGTCAGCATACCTTGGAATATGTTTCTTCACAGCATTATCCAATATGGCAGTTGCTGTCACTCAATTTGAGAAGGAAGCAGCGAATGCCTGAAAATTCCTAAAAAATACTCTAAGTTCTTTGTGCTGTGTTGCACAGCGCTCTACAATGAGGCTGAGTTAGTGGGCGTAATAATGTACAAAATCTGCTCTTTCATAGACTGCTTTCAGTCTTGCCTGTATCCCATTGTATCAAATTTTAATTAAATATGTGCCACTGAAACTGAACAAAAAATGAGAATTATCTGAAATATCAAGATTCTCTGGAGTAAACTTCTCGTCTTGTCCCCTAGTTCAAACTTCTCACAGAACTTAACAGAGTCGATCAAGTTGCTGAGGATCTAACTGCTCTTACAAATATCTTCATTAAACTTCTTAATCCTCACTCTGTAAGCTGTATCCAGCTGACACTTTATATCGACGCACACTGGTCGGAAATCCAAAACAGCTGACAAAAAGTAGGAAAAAAATTTTTTTCTAGGGACTTTCAATCGTTGGAGTATTTGTAGCGGTACACCTAGTATGTATTATGACCGATAAGAAAGGGGTATCGTCTGTATCTGGCTCAAGAACGCACTTCGTTCGTGAGTATAGGACCTGCCGCGTTGTTTACTCGTCGTGCGTCGAAAGTTACACTAAGTTCGGACGCATGAAGCATCGCGAAAAGCTAACGAGTTTGAACTCTGCAAAATTGATCTTTATCCAGAAAGTAAGTACGATTTGAATGTGTTGCTCGAAATTATTCAAATGGTTCAAATGGCTCTGAGCACTATGGGACTCAACTGCTGAGGTCATTAGTCCCCTAGAACTTAGAACTAGTTAAACCTAACTAACCTAAGGACATCACAAACATCCATGCCCGAGGCAGGATTCGAACCTGCGACCGCAGCGGTCTTGCGGTTCCAGACTGCAGCGCCTTTAACCGCACGGCCACTTCGGCCGGCTCGAAATTATTATTGCCAATGTATGAAATAGTAAATCATTAATGAAAATAGTGGTATTTTTATTGGTCACGTTCCGAGAAGTCCTGCTGAAAAAAGCAATAAGTAAAAACCCTGCCAACCCCCGCTCTTAAGCCGAATGCAAATAGTAGCTTAAACATTTCTTCAAAACATATCTAAAAATTAGCTGCGACTAGCTACGAATTCGCTTTCGGTTATAATTTTTAAGTGATGATGTGTGCTCTCTTGGCAGTTTTTCGTAATGTTTGCGTCTGATATATTGTTTATAGGAAATTAGTTAAGATAATTCTTCTGTTAATGCTATTCTTCCATTTTCTACAGAACCTCTGGATAATACCGAAGAAATTTCTTTCACGAGAAAGGAAACTTTCATATTTGTGAAATCAACGTGGTCACTGACATTGTTGAGATGAAGGTGACAAAAAAATGGAAGCATCCATACATATTGCTGAAAGTCTGAAAGATGCCACGGCTAGATTGGTATCGGAATTCAAGAAGAGGTGGCAATAAGTGAGCGGGAACGAAATCCAATTCTTCCAAAAAATAGACGAGTGACTCAACGTTCCTGTGTCTTCCACAATTAAATATGAAGGTTCGAAGACACAATGGGGCGTCCTTCCACAAGCTGGAACGATCTGAGTAATCGGACGCAACGAAGGAGGACAGAAAAGGTTAGAAAAGAAGGTACCGTCCACGAACTGGCCTACGCTACACAAATGGGTCTTCGTGCTTCTGCAGATGTAATTAGCAACATCACACAAGGCAGTCTATCAAAAGCACCATAGTACCAGAAATCTATGGAACGCGTTTCAGATGATGTGGTGTCAGGAAACGAAGCGTTATCGCCTATAATAGAAGGTAAAATGATCAAAAGTCTGTACCAATTAATATGTTCTGTAAGCATGAACAAGAATTGTAAATTATATTCGCCAATAAATGTGTATTGCATGCTAAAAATTGCGTTATCCTGTAAAGTCAGAAATTTCCGCAACTGAAAGTGGAGCCACAATTGGACTAAGCATGAAACACTCAATAAGGCAGTCTACTCCTCAGGGTCACCTGCTGTCACCAGATGAGTACCTGTGCGATCGACATCCATTGTGTCTGAGGGCCCAGCGAGATCTAGCTCAGCGGACGTCAGAATCTCCACCTCATCCTCAGACACAGAGCTTGTAGGTAGTGGTGGTCTGGGTGCCACTACAGTGCCTTGGTTCTTGGGTTTCTTTTCCTTTTTAGGTTTCTCTCGCTGCTCCTTATGTTTGTCCGGCGGGGAGGCTTCACTAATTTAGTCTCAGGGACTGAGGAGGCCCATGAAGCCCTACGACCAGCTACCTGTGGTTGTTTCAGCCACTGACTGGTGTCAGCTTTGCCACTGGTAGAAACCTGGGAAGGGAGTGACCCAAGGCATCCCTTCCTGGCGAGAGGAGTCGAAGAAGACTTACGCTTCTCCGGCTGAGAAGTGGGGATTGACGTCCCCAATGGTTGAGGGGGTGTTGTTCCTGAAGTAGGTTGTGCAAGAGCAACAGGGAGGGAAGTGCCACCCACCATCAAGGAGGCAGATGGAGTCTGACGGCTCTGAACGCCAATGTACGCGACGGAACGGAAGATGGTAGAACCGTTGTCGTAGTGGCGGCGTAGGTTGACGTCATATGCACAGGATGTAGCCTCTCGTATTTTCTCTAAGCCTCGGCGTAGGTCAGTCAGTCCAGGGTCTTGTGTTCCATTATTTTTCTCTCTTTCTGGAGAATCCTGCAGTCTGGCGAGCAAGGCAAATGGTGCTCTCAGCAGTAGACACAGATGGGAGGCGGGGCACAGAGAGTATTGGGATGTGAAGGTCGTTCACAATTCAGACAGGTGACGCTGGAAGTACAGCGGGAAGACGTATGACCGAACTTCCAGCACTTAAAGCACTGCATCGGGGGAGGGATGTATGGCTTTAGGTCACAGCTAGGGCGTCTTTCCACGGTTCGCGCGGCTCCTCCTCTCTGAGGTTCGAGTCCTCCCTCGGGCATGGGTGTGTGTGTCGTCCTTAGCGTAAGTTAGTTTAAGTTACATTAAGCAGTGTGTATGTAGAATTATATACTAAGAACAATAACCAAGTAGGGACTGCAGCGACTCAAACTAACTTGGCCAGCCCAGTGCCAGGGGCAAGTTCACTGGGATTAGCTGGGTGAGCAGGCCACAACAGTAGGTTTATATATGAACTGACACAACTGTAATGCTGCAGAGTAGATTAGAATTAGAGTACATTGATAAATGAGAGTAACCTTGTTCATAGGTATGCCAGTACTTGAAAGTTTCTCGTAACAAATCTGCTTTGTTTTCATGTTGCATCACGTATAGACCCACTAATTAGATAAGGTGGTGGGTTTTGATGTATCATTATATTGTATATTGTATTGTATCAATAAAGATTTTTTTTTAAAGTGTAGTGTGTAAGACTAGGGACTGATGACGTCAGAAGTTTGGTCTCATAGTAACTTACCACCACGTCACAGTGGTAGATCGTCACCTCGACCTTCTCGGGTAATGTGTCACCCCCGAAGGCCAAGATGAAGGTGCTGGTGGCAACCTGATTACCCTAGGACCCTAGTGGACGCGCCGGACAAAATGGACACCTCGCCGCGCTAAACTGACGTGCAGCTCATCGTCAGGCTACAACCAACAGGGTACATAGCAGCCCCACCACAACGGACTCGCTACCGTGCTGGATATCAGGTGCAAACGAGCTAAGAAGTCCATTACCGTCGACAGCACAGAAAACGATACTGCACAGAGGATGAAGGAAAACGCACGCCGGATGGTGACCTCACCCAACAGCTGGAGAATGAACGGAAGTGCAGATCCGCGTCGACGAAGGATGCGAGAGGTCTCAGCGCATGATAGACACTATGCACCATGTAAGGCGCCCTTCCTCAATTGGCTCGCAACTTCTGGATAATTTTGAATAATGGAGGCCAGACCCTACAGAGGACCATCTCATTAAGGCCGAAACGTGTGAGACTCCCTTCAGTCACCTCTTACGCAGGCAGAAATACCTTGGGCCTATTCTAACCCCCGGTTCCGCAGGGGGTGACTAGATGGATGGTTTCACCATCGAGAGGACGTGTTGTGCGCGTGAGAGGCGAGCTTCTCGAGCTTTGAGCTCGGGAGAACTTCGCATTTGATGGTTTCTGCATACAAATTATGCTAAGAAAATATTTAACATTTCCTTCTTATAGCGGAGAAGTGGTGAGTTTAAAATCTTCTAAGAACGGCAAGAGCTGTGAAGGCCTTGGTCGAAACAGCTTCTCGGTCCCAGAAGGAACTAGAGATCGTTAAGAGGCAAGGTGGTCCTCCGGGGGATGCTCGTTAGTACTCCAAATACCAAAGGGAACAACTGTACTAAACCGAAGTCCAACGTCATCGACAAACAGTGTCCAGTTCTCAGTGAGTACATACACTCCTGGAAATGGAAAAAAGAACACATTGACACCGGTGTGTCAGACCCACCATACTTGCTCCGGACACTGCGAGAGGGCTGTACAAGCAATGATCACACGCACGGCACAGCGGACACACCAGGAACCACGGTGTTGGCCGTCGAATGGCGCTAGCTGCGCAGCATTTGTGCACCGCCGCCGTCAGTGTCAGCCAGTTTGCCGTGGCATACGCAGCTCCATCGCAGTCTTTAACACTGGTAGCATGCCGCGACAGCGTGGACGTGAACCGTATGTGCAGTTGACGGACTTTGAGCGAGGGCGTATAGTGGGCATGCGGGAGGCCGGGTGGACGTACCGCCTAACTGCTCAACACGTGGGGCGTGAGGTCTCCACAGTACATCGATGTTGTCGCCAGTGGTCGGCGGAAGGTGCACGTGCCCGTCGACCTGGGACCGGACCGCAGCGACGCACGGATGCACGCCAAGACCGTAGGATCCTACGCAGTGCCGTAGGGGACCGCACCGCCACTTCCCAGCAAATTAGGGACACTGTTGCTCCTGGGGTATCGGCGAGGACCATTCGCAACCGTCTCCATGAAGCTGGGCTACGGTCCCGCACACCGTTAGGCCGTCTTCCGCTCACGCCCCAACATCGTGCAGCCCGCCTCCAGTGGTGTCGCGACAGGCGTGAATGGAGTCACGAATGGAGACGTGTCGTCTTTAGCGATGAGAGTCGCTTCTGCCTTGGTGCCAATGATGGTCGTATGCGTGTTTGGCGCCGTGCAGGTGAGCGCCACAATCAGGACTGCATACGACCGAGGCACACAGGGTCAACACCCGGCATCATGGTGTGGGGAGCGATCTCCTACACTGGCCGTACACCACTGGTGATCGTCGAGGGGACACTGAATAGTGCACGGTACATCCAAACCGTCATCGAAACCCATCGTTCTACCATTCCTAAACCGGCAAGGGAACTTGCTGTTCCAACAGGACAATGCACGTCCGCATGTATCTCGTGCCACCCAACGTGCTCTAGAAGGTGTAAGTCAACTACCCTGGCCAGCAAGATCTCCGGATCTGTCCCCCATTGAGCATGTTTGGGACTGGATGAAGCGTCGTCTCACGCGGTCTGCACGTCCAGCACGAACGCTGGTCCAACTGAGGCGCCAGGTGGAAATGGCATGGCAAGCCGTTCCACAGGACTACATCCAGCATCTCTACGATCGTCTCCATGGGAGAATAGCAGCCTGCATTGCTGCGAAAGATGGATATACACTGCACTAGTGCCGACATTGTGCATGCTCTGTTGCCTGTGTCAATGTGCCTGTGATTCTGTCAGTGTGATCATGTGATGTATCTGACCCCAGGAATGTGTCAATAAAGTTTCCCCTTCCTGGGACAATGAATTCACGGTGTTCTTATTTCAATTTCCAGGAGTGTATATAGTTTTCATTGCGTGTCTCCAGATGTGAAAAGAAACAACTGTGTGGCCAGAAAACAAATTTGCTCATGTCGTTCCTAATTTTTTGCACTTCTACCGATTTTTTTCGCACTCTCTTTCTTTTATAGACACATCAAAAAAGTTTTGCATCATCTCGGTTCCGAGAGTTTCGGAACCTGTACAGAAAATTGGAATAGAGATCAACATAAACATCATTTCCGCCCGTTTTATTGCTCATGAAAACCACACATTGCGTGTTGTGCCACCATACAGCGAGACCTTCATAGGTGGTGGTCCAGATTGCTGTACACACCGGTACCTCTAATACGTCCTCTTGCATTGCGGCATTCCCTGTATTCGTCGTGGCATACTATCCACAAGTTCATCAAGGCACTGTTGGTCCAGATTGTCCGACTCCTCAACGGCAATTCGACGTAGTTCCCTCCGTGGTGGGTCACGTCGTCCATAAACAGCCCTTTTCAATATATCCCAGGCATGTTCGATAGGGTTCATGTCTGGAGAACATGCTGGCCACTCTAGTCGAGCGATGTCGTTATCCTGAAGGCAGTAATTCACAAGATGTGCACGATGGGGGCGCAAATTGAAGTCCATGAAGACGAATGCCTTGCCACTATGCTGCCGATATGGTTGCACTATCGGTCAGAGGATGGTATTCAAGTATCGTACAGCCGTTATGGCGCCTTCCATGACCAACTGCGGCGTACGTCGGCCCCACATAATGCCACCCCAAAACAGCAGGGAACCTCCACCTTGCTGCACCCGATGGACAGTGTGTCTAAGGCATTCATCGTTACCGGGTTGCCTCTAGGACGATTGTCTGGTTAAAGGCATATGCGACAGTCATCGATGAAGAGAACGTGATGTCAGTCCTGAGCGGTACATTCGGTGTGTTGTTGGGCCCATCTGTACCGCGCGCTGCATGGTGTCGTGGTTGCAAAGATGGACCTCGCTATGGACGTCGCGAGTGAAGTTGCGCATCATGCAACCTATTGCGCACAGTTTGAGTAGTAAAACGACGTCCTGTGGCTGCACGAAAAACATTATTCAACATGGTGGCGTTGCTGTCAGGATTCCTCCGAGCCATAATCCGTAGGTAGCGGTCATCCACTGCAGTAGTAGCCCTTGGGCGGCCTGAGCGAGGCATGTCAGCAACAGTTCCTGTCTCTCTGTATTCCCCCCCCCCCCCCCCCCCCGTGTCCGAACAACATCGCTTTGCTTCATTCCGAGACGCCTGGACACTTCCCTTGTTGAGATCCCCTCGTGGCATAAAGTAACAATGCGGACACGATCGAACCGCGGTATTGACCGTGTAAGAATGGTTGAACTACAAACAACACGAACCCAGTACCTCCTTCCTGGTGGAATGACTGGAACTGAGCGACTATCGGACACCCTCTGTCTAATAGGCGCTGGCCATGGATGGTTGTTTATATCTTTGGGCCGGCTTAGTGACATCTCTGGTAAAAGGGACTATGTCTGTGATACAATATCCACACTCAACGTCTATCTTCAGGAGTTCTGGGAACTGGGGTGATGCAAAACTTTTTCTATGTGTGTACATTCAGTTTACTAATTCTGTCTCTCTAAACCAGAGACTGTAAAACTTAAGAACGAGGTAGATAAAATAAAATAACATTCTCACTACTTGATGGAAATGAATGAAAGTGCGGGAGCATGTTGTCAAGTGTCTGCCAGTCGTACACAGGAAGACTGACGTCACACGGCGTGAGGTCAGCGTGACTATACCGCCAAATGGGGTTGGCCCCGTAGCTCGAGATAGTTGAAGGAACGGGAAAAGACAGAGTGTATCAATTAGCAATCACTTAAGGTCCACTGTGGTGGTGTTCTTAATTACAACATGGCCAGGAGACAACATCTGGATAACTTTACACGTGAAAGACTCATCGGAAAAACGGAAGAAGGACGAAACGTGACGAGTGTAGCCCAGGAGTTTGATATTTCTCACAGCCTTGATTCACGTATTGGGGAGCTTCCCGAAACACATACTCTGCCGCTCGAAGGAGAGGATGTGATCGATCACGGTCAGCTACAGCAGCAGATGACCTCTACATTATGCGATAGACAAGAAGGGATCGACTTCAAGCAGCGGATGCAATTGCAACCATATATAACACGACTGCAAGGCACGCATCTCACGTTCCACAGTGGCACTGGGACAGCATGGAGATGATCTCATTGGCCGACAACTAGTTCCTTGCGTTCTGTTGACACGCGCACATCAGCGACACTTTTTGCGATGGTGCCAAGTGCGTAGGGACCGAAACAACGATGAATGGGGTGCCGTGTCCTTCTTGGATGGGAGCAGATTCTGTCTGAGTATTGATTCCGGATGTACTCTCATATGGTGAGAGGCGGGAACACCTAATACACTCATGAACACTGTCAGACATGATCAATTTGGTGGTCCAGGTGTTCTGGTGTGGTGAGGCGTTGTCTAGGCAAATTGACCTCCGACTCTACATCTACATCTACTTGCATCTACATTTAGACTCCGCAAGCCACCCAACGGTGTGTGGCGGAGGGCACTTTACGTGACACTGTCATTATCTCCCTTTCCTGTTCCAGTTGTGTATGGTTCGCGGGGAGAACGACTGCCGGAAAGCCTCCGTGCGCGCTCGAATCTCTCTAATGTTACATTCGTGATCTCCTCGGGAGGTATAAGTAGGGGGAAGCAATATATTCGATACTTCATCCAGAAACGCACCCTCTCGAAACCTGGACAGCAAGCTACACCGCGATGCAGAAAACGGTACGCTCACCAGTCAACGTGATTGTGGCGCTGTACTCCTTCCCCGTGTACGGTACGTCTCTTCATTGGTGCATTCGGCCCTGACTACATTTTTTGGATGACGATGTACGATCGCACTGTGTAGCACAGATGGAGGAGCCTTGCAACAAGAGGATTTTCGGTGAATGGACTGACCTATCCGTTCCCCATACTTAAATCCCATCAAGCACGTTTTGGACGCGTTGGAGACACGTATTTCAGCACGTCCACATCCATCTAACAGTTGTCAACCGCTCTGGTGCAGAAATGGAACGTCCTATCATGAGAATTCCTCACCAACATGGTGCCCAGCACGCGAGCACATTGCAGAGCGGGCCACTGCTATCCACGGTGATCACACACCTTACTGAGAACCATGTCCCGACCTCTGTAATTACAGGAAACCATCATAAATCGTGCTGACTTCCACGTAATAATGGCCTTTGAACAAAAGTGTCACTTCTGTTCGTCCCATTGCATGTTTGTTTCAGTTACCTTCTGTACCATACAGTAGAAGATCTTTCTATGTATGGTCCAAGTTTCATCGAGCTAGGTTATGTGGCAATGACACATGATGCGAAAGCTACTCTCGACCAACGTATCTTTTCTGAAGCATCAGAGGTAAAATACGGTAAGCCGTAGCATTCTTTCAATCAGAACCATAAGGGGCAGTCAAATGAAAAGGAGACAAATAAAAACTAAGTAAACTGTTTATTATTATCATTCGTCCGAAGCAAATCTACGACTGCGATTGTCTTCCTCCAGGTCTTCAAAAATATGGTAATCGCACGGAGAGAGTTCGGGACTGTATGGGGGATGGGTAAAGACTTTCGGGCGGAACTTCTGCAACCTCGTCAGCAACCATCATACATTTCCAATCTCTCCCCGTGCGGTTTCCACAGTTTTGGGACCCCAAAGAAATATTCGTGGCTTTTGATTTGTTTCGGACGAAGGGGTGCACGTCCAGATACAATCATGGCTCGGCGGGCAACGGCAAACATTTTTCCACGAAGGCAATGACCGTCTTGTATCGCAGTGAGATAAATGTATTAACGGTTATGGCGATTATTTTCGAAATAATAAACTGTCTACTTAATTTTTTCCCATCTGTTTGGCCCCTTATATTAAATGCTGCAACATGCTTCTCTGACGTCTTTTGTAGTACTCATAATAATCTTCGCAATTATTGGCTAAATGCAATTCAGTTATTCGCCTTTTATCGTTTTGTACATTAAACATCCACTCGAATGGCATAGTATCCGAGGAGATAGTGTAGCGGTTGCAGATGGGTTGTCAACATTAAAGTATCACGTTGTCAGCCAAATATGGCACTAAATACACTATTGTCGTTGTGATCTTCAGTCCGAAGACTGGTTTGATGCAGCTCTCCTCGCTAATCTATCCTGACGTAGTCTCTTCATCTCTGTATAATTACTGAAACCAATATCCATTTGAAAATGTTTACTGCATTCGAGCTTTGCTCTCCCAAAGCTTCTCGTTGTTATCAAATCGTCAATTCCTTGATGCCTCAGGGTGTGTCGTAATAGCCATTCCTTTCCTTTAGTCGGGTAGTGCCATAATTTGTTTTTACTCCAGTTTGGATAATTGCGGTACCTCCTCGTTAGTTGAATGATCTAGCCATCCAATCTCCAGCGTTCTTCTATAGCACCAAATTTCAGAAGCTGCTATCATCTTCTTGTCACAGCTGCTTATAGTTCTTGTTTCAGTTCCGCACAAGGCTACTCTCCAGACGAATACTATCAAAAAGATATCCTAAAACTTTACACTCGCTATTAAAAAATTTATTTTCTTCTAGTATGCTTTTCTTGCCATTGCCTGTCTACATTTTGTATCCTTTCTGCTTCTGCGATAATCAGTTATTTTGCTGCCCAAATAGCAAAGCTCGCCTACTAGTTTTAGTGTCTTGTTCTGTAATATAATTCCCTCAGTATCGCCTGATTTAACTCCTACAGTCCATTACCGCTGCTTTATTTTTGTTGGTGTTTATCTTGTAGCCTCTTTTCAAGGTACTATCCATTCTGTCAAAGCGCCCTTCCAAGTCCTCTGCCGTTTTTGAGACAATTACAGTGTCATCAGCAATATTCAAAGACGCTATTCTTCTCCCTGAACTTTAATTTACTTTCCAAATTTCTCTTTGGTTTTCTTCATAGCTTCCTCACTTAACAGACTGAACAACATCGGAGATAGGCTACAACACTTTCTCACTCCTTTCTCAGCTACTGCTTCCCTTTCATGTCCTTCGATACTTATAACTGCAGACTTGTTTCTCTACACGTTGTGAATAGCCTTTCGCTCCCTGTATTTTATCCCTGTTGTTTCTAGCCAGTATTGTCAAAAACTTTCTTTAAATCTACAAATGATATAAACGTAGGTTTACATTTCTTTAACCTATCTTCTAAGATAGCTTGTACGGTCCATATTGCCACACCGTGTTTCTACATTTCTCCGGAACCCAAACTTTTCTCCCTGAGGCCGGTCTCCACTAGGTTTTCCTTTCTTCTGTAAATGACTAGTGTCAGTATTTTGTAACTATGAATTATTAGACTGATAGTTCTGTAATATTCACATCAGTCAGCACATGCCTGTTTTGGAATTGGAATTACTACATTCTTTTTGAAAGCTGAGGGTATTTCGCCTGTTTCATTCATCTTGAGGACCATGTGGAATAATTTGATCATCTCTGGGTCTCCCAAAGATATGAATATTTCTTATAGAATGTCGTGTATTCCAAGGGCCTTGTTTCGACTTGAGTCTTTCTTTGCTGTGGCAAACCCTTCTGGCAGTATCAAATACTCCATTTAATCTTCATTCACTTTCTCTTCCTTTTCTACAACATTAGTCTCTAGCTCACTTCACTTACATATAGCCCTTCTAAATATTCGTACCACCTTCCAGCTTTTCGTTCTTTGGTTAGTACTGGCTTGCTATCTGAGACTTGTTTACACAGCTACTTTTTTTTCTATAGGTGCCATCTATCCTTCCACTACTCAAGCATTTGTCCTCCAACGATACTTGCCGTTTTGGTATTTCTATCAGTACCATTTTAGACGTCTGTTTTCCCCTTTGCCTACTCCATGTGCTACATTTTTATGTTTTTATCTACTCTGTATTAAATTCAAGGATTTTTACTGGGCTTTTCTTTATACCTATCTGATGCTCTGTTGCCTTCGCTATTTCATCTCTCAAAGCTACCCCTTCGCTTTCTATTGCATTTCTTTCTCCTGTTTCAGTCAGTCGCTGCCTAATGTTCTCTTAGAAACTATCAACAATTTCGGGTTCTTGCAATTTATCCAGGTCCGATTTCTTATCTCTCAGCAGTTTCTTCAGTTTTAATCTACAATTCGTAAATAATAAATTATGGTCAGAGTCCACGTCCGCCCTGGGAAATGCTATAGTTTAAAATCTGACTTCGAAATCTCTGTCTTACCATTACATAATCAATCTGAAATTTTCCTGTGTCTCCAGGTCTTGTCCACGGATAAAACATTCTCTCATGATTGTTAAGGATACATGGTACTTTTTTGGCTCAATATTATGTTAAAATCAGCACCTGTGTCTTTCATGCACTGTTTATAATGCATATGTTTTACAGTTTTTTTGTTGATATCAGGTAATTCATCACACTTTCTAAACAAATTAGAATATTTTGAATTTTTCTAACCTGTTTAGGGTTATTAAAAATTACAAAGAAATTGATGTAATTTTTTTCCAAAATGCTTGCTCAAATTGAGGTACCATTTAACCCAATGTTATACATTTGAAGGAGACCCAAATTTTAACAGATATGCACTACATGATGGCTGAAGTACTAGACCTATTTAATTCCACCTATTATGTATATTACAAGGATAAATAAATATCACATCTTACATTTTAATTTTTATAATTTTTTTCCTAATAAAAATGTTATTTTTTCTATAATTTAGTTGATTCTGCAATAAAGCTTAGGTCTACTACATAAGTATGGACTATTGCAAGATACAGAAAGAAATTCGTGCAACGATTTATACACTTTAGGAAGTATTTGTACCTGAATTCTGAAAAATACAACTTGCGGGAAATTGCGAATGAAGATATGAGTCCAATTAAACTGTGCCTCAGAACATTCCTGAAGCATAGTCTTCATCCTGCAGCATTTCTTCATCTTCAAGCTTCCACTTGGCATTCCTTTTAGCACTTCTTGCTTCTTTGGTAACTTGAAGAGCGAATCTTTCAGCTTCATGCACCCGTTGTCTGTCACACGCAAGCAATTGTTCTTCCATATTAGAGCCACATTTTACGGCTAAATTTCTCAGGACTTCCAACCTTCCTATCACTCCATCATTGAAACATGTCATTGCATCTAGTACACCAACTTTTAATGTATTTAGTCCTACAAAAACATTCTTGGGTAATCTTTTCCATATACAATGGTTGAAACTTTCATTTCTATTCTGAGTGCCCCCAGGAAGACATTTACTAAGCAAAACGGGGTCACTCAGGCCTCTAAAATTTGGTTTTATTTCATTCATAACAGGATCAGGAAGAGAATGCTTATAGTGGTACATTTGCCCACTTTCTTTTGCTTTTTGGTAACCACACGAAGACTCTGCTCCTTTAGGGCAAAGTCCTTGAACAGAGTGAGCTTCCTCAATCTAGCACCCATCCTCATTTGCACATGTCAACAACACTCCAGTTTTGTTACCAAGATATCACCATAAACATTGAACTCATTAATTTTATTGAAAACTTTAGAGTCCCCATCGCTTAGGTACTTCGTATATCTGACATTATAAACGGGCACCGACCTCTGAAATATTTTTAGAGCTCCATCATACTCCATACCTTCACTGTAACCATCATAATTTTAGAACACTGATGTTTAATATGTACTTCAGTGTTACCATGGCAGGTGTGGCAGTACTTAGATAAGCACTCAACATCAACAACTTCTCCATTCTCCAGAGAAGTAGCACTTACAACACCATTCAAGGAACGATGTCCTCGACGTTGCCATGTCCCATCAAGTGCAACAGCAGTGTCCCTAGTTCCACTAATATTTAGTTTCCTCTACTGCATGTTTCATAGATGCTTTACACACAACCGTCAAGGCACCTGATAGTATTTTTATGTACTTGCTGAACATACTGGGAGGAGGAGGAAACTCCATCAAGCAACAAAACGTTTGAGCAGCCTTTTTTTCCTTTTCATATTGCACGCATTGTATACACTAACTTCAGATTCACAGCATTTGAATTATGCACAATGTTCGAAGTCATTGTCGAGGTAGATTTATTGCAGGATCTACACAGAACAACTAATTTTGACGCTAAACCCTAAACACTTCCAGTTATATCCAGACGGCCTACACCATCACGTTGTTTACATTTCGCCACTTCCTTTGTCAAAGAAGATAAGATGCCCACATCAGCAAGAACAAATCCACTACAAACAGCGTCATTGTTAACACAAAAATTTGAATCACCAGGAGGCGTGCCATGTGGGAGTTTCTTCCCTGAACAACTGATACATAGGTTACTTTCAACTTTGTTTGTGAACTGGTTACCATGGCATTTCCTTTTATTGAATTTATTGATGCGTGGCATAGTTCATATTTATTGCAAACTAAAGGATATGTACTTCCACAAATATATGTAGCCATTGGGCAACAAACATTCAGTAGTGCGTGAACAAACTGCTTCAGCGAAACAAAAGTAAATACTAGCAAAGATAATCATTTACACACACTAGAAACCTGCTCTGTTACCAACATATATAATGTATCATATGTATAATCGCTGGAAACGGAAAGTCCACAGTTCTTTTCGAAATAATACTGGTTTCTGCAACTGAAATAAAGGGGGCATGGCAGCATACATGAATGTAACTTTAAAATTCGGTATATATAGGGCAGTTTTCATTTGAAACCCTGTAATGTATATATCAATGCAATCAGGAGAGACTGTAGAATTTTAGGGGAGCCGGAGGTGCCTATGCTGCCCATGTTAAAATCACTAAGTTTGAGGAACATTTATGAATAAACTACCAAATAGAAAAACTTGAATTTTTTTACATATAGAGTGGTTTAGTATTGCAGTTATGCCAGAGGGATTTTGGAGTATCTTTTCTAGTTTCCTTCCAATTATTTTTTTTATTAATGACCCAAATTTTTTGCAAATAATTGCTTTATAATTAAACTGAAATGAAACTACTAAACATATTACCAAATGGCTGTGTTACAATGTAAGTTTGACCACTAGGAGTGCTGTATAAAAATTTCATCTCTCTAGCTTGAGTGGATTTTGAGAAAATGTTCCTTATATTCGAAAAATTCTAATTTACGGGAAATGGCTATCAAAGTTTCTCAATACATTCCTGCACTATAGGATGGATTATCAGGGTCTTCTTCTTCATCCTCCAAAAGCTTCCTCTTCTGTCTTCTTTTCTGGCCTGTTGTTCCATCATACGTCATATGCCTTTCTCTTCTTTCTGCTCCTCTTATCCTTTCTCTGTCAATATTTCTTAGTGCTCGTACAGTGTTCACCCCAGCTGTAAATCCTAATGCCTTCAGAACTTCACACTTCACACTGTTCCCTTGGTTGTAGGTTGCGATTGCATCATAAATGCCAAAGTGCAGTGTTTTTATGCTTACAAACACCCTTTTAGGAATCACTTTCCAAATCAAATTGTTTACGCTCTCATTAGGATTCTGCGTCTTTTCGTGTAGACATCTGTGTAACAATTCTGGCTGTGCTAAGTCATGAAAAATTGGTTTTATTGTTCCCTCCTGATTCTTGTACATACTGCATATTACCCGCTTTACACAAGAAGTATAATACTACCAACAACAGGCGCAAGACTGAACTAATTTGAAACGGTAAACAGCAAAGAGACGGTGTTCCGCGCTCTTATTCATTGTAGTATCGCAACTTGGTATTAGTGGAGAGTCATGTGCGGTATTGGGGCCTTCATCTGTCAGTGCACAGAACTTTCATGGCAAGCGCTTCTTCTCGCAGTGGAAGTTTCTCACGTGTAACGCAGGCAGAGACCTGCATATGAAGGCATGGCTGCTGATGCTATAGACAAGGAGGATGAAGGGAATTTATACTGCCACATGCTATCCACAAGCCAATCCAGCAGAGAGAATGATGTGAGAGCTGATAAAGCTTTTTCAGATCTATTGCAACAAAAGGTGTGACACTTGGGATGAATACATCAACGATTTGGAGTTAGTGATGAATCAGATTCCTCAAGACTCAACCAAGGTGGATACAACCGAACTTTTAATGAATCAAGAACCAGAGTACAGAATTAGAGAAATGATTGCTTTTTCATTGCAGTGTCTGAAGAGGTGTAGAAAGGTGATTGCGGTGGAAATTGATGACGCCAGGGAAAGGGCATTACAACAGCAGACGAGGAATGCACACAACATGAAGCAGTGTTTCTTCCACCGAGGACAGAAGGTTTTGGTAAGAAACCATCGCCTCTCCTGTACAGAAAAGGGTAAATGCACAAGTTTTTCTCCCTGTATGTTGGGCTGTTCCATATAAAACGCTTGGTTTTTGCAAATGCAGCCATCCTGGGTATGATAGAGGGAAAGAGGGAAATTTGAACATACCACTTCTCAAATTTGAAAGAATCTGTGCAATAGGTCTGTCTTAGTTAGTGGTACGTAGCTTGTGTGAGTTAAGTAACTCGATTAGTTATATGCTCCTCCTCATATGTTGTTGTTTGTGTTTAGTAGTAAGTTTTTATATAATTTGCTTTTATGAGACCTTGATTTCTACACTTTGTGTACAAGTTCGTATCTTTAGGGAGTAAGTCAGGAGTGGAAAGATGGGCAGGGCGTTGCAGCTAGCTGTACCCCCGAAAATATATTTTTTTTGTTAGATGTGAATGTCTGTTTGTGCACATTTACAGGTGTCTCGATCGCATGGCGTGATAATCCCAAATTGCATCAGTGTACTTGTTTTGCAAATGTTTTAGATCATGAAATGCAGCTACGATCAGTGAGAATCGTCGGTGGATTCTGATGATGTATGTTATTTGTTCTTTTTCAGAAACCTCAGGAAGGTATAAGATAACAGAATGTGATGTGTTTATTGTTCCTCTAAGATTGTATTTTTTTCTTCTCGTGCCTCACCTCATTTTCCTTTGAGTTTCTATCTGCTCGTTGCGTGAAATAATTTTTGTTGTAGGATGGTAAAATTTCTGTAGGGAAAGCATTAGTTTCTGTGACCTATATTAGAGTTTGGAAGAGGGTAGCCAATAGTATTCTGATGTGAGAGGTAACTTTTGTGTGTGGCATGAGGCTGATTTACGTATTTTAAGTTCTGCATGATCACTGAAGATATTGTTATGAGTTTTTGACGTACTACCAGCTGCTAATTATGCCCTGGTTTAATTGTTGTGATGTTTTGAGTATTTGTCAGATGACAGCTTTTGTCAATAGAGTACTGAGCGATCTTGACCGTGTTTATGTTCGGAATTGCGTCTTCCTTTGGATGGTTTATGCCAACCTTTGTGAACGAGCCGTACATACAGCACATCTCACTTAAACGATAACATGGACAGATCTATGGTAGAGTGCCAGCAGTTTGTTAAACTTTTGGGGGTTTCGAGACAAGAGTAAGATTATGAGTAATTAGATTACCTAAGTCAGGATTTGCACCTAACTTATGCTGTGGAAATCATATATTCTTTGCCTTGATTCACGATGTTAATTAACAACAAACATCACGCTAAAATTCTCTTTCATTAAATTTTTATCCTCCCTTTTGCACATTAACATTTACACGGATGTTATTCATGGGAACGATTAACGTCAGGATTACCATGTGTCATTGAAATGTTGTGCACAATTATAAAATTTGCTGATTAAATCTTACAACTGTTGTAGGAACAGATGAGCCTAGACAGATGCAAGAAGAGGAATGAGGTAAATTGGTCCTCCTTTTAAATGAGCGTAGCCTTACACAATCTGAGCTGTGTCTCAGAGTGAGGGAAGTTTTGATGGTACTCTATAAATCAAGCCCACGTGAAAACATTCCATTTTGCGGAGAACCATTTGATGTATAAAGACAGTTAATTTCTTAGGAATCACAAACACTGTCAATAATTTTTCATAACAATTCACTGCTTAATGTAAATTAGTGGTAGATGAAACTGTTTAGTGATGCAGTTCACGTCCATATCTACTGTGCTCATATCATATTTCTTAAATAACAATTGCATCTGGTCCATTGGGGCGACACTAGAGCCTATTTTCAACCTGTCGGATCAGTTCATTTATTTTGTCTCGATCTGATCACAGTTCAGTACATTATGTAACTTGTAAATAGTAAAGACAAATAAGGACACTTTATTATACAGACTATTTGATGCTATGTCAAATGCTGCTAGTTATTCGGTCCCTGTGAGACATAATGTTTACACCAAGTCCTTCTGGCACACATATTTCCAAATATTAGTCTTCCTTGCTGCACATTCATACAAACAAGTTATTCTATAATTGTAATTTCAACATCCCAGTGTTGCAAAACATTTTTGTACGACATCTAATGATTCTTTTGTTGTGGTAATTATGTGTCATAAGCTGAAATTGGTGGGAACAGCTCCACAGAATATGCATGTTGTACACAGATTTTTCAGTACGTAGCACAAGAAAATGTTGATTAATTAAATCATTTAAGTATCAGGCCTACATCTTGAACCCAGGCCAGGAGATAATTTTAATGAAAATTAGATTTATGTGATATGCAATGGAGGTTCCTGATATTGCTGCTACATTTTATGTTCAAACTTGAGGTTCCGTACTCATCTTCGTGTCATGTTTTTCGTTATAAATCAGACAGGCAACATTATGCTCTGCTATTTTCTTTATCCTGATGGAAGACTGTAAGGAGTCCTTTTGCGTTGCGGTGGTTGTTTCAGTTGGTTAATTTTTGGGATGCTTAATCCAGATGACGAATGAGTGTTGCTATTTTTGGGATGTTTTCATTCTTTTCGAGAGAGGGATGAAGGAGTGATATGATATTAGTGTCATATATCACTAAGCAATGTTATTCCACTTTCTACCACTATTCGATGGGTCTTTTATTGAGAGTACTAGACATGTGGACTTGAGACGAAGGATTCGGGAGGACGACGGTTCAATCCCGTCTCCGGCCATCCTGATTTAGGTTTTCCGTGATTTCCCTAAATCGCTTCAGGCAAATGCCGGGATGGTTCCTTTGAAAGGGCACGGCCGATTTCCTTCCCCATCCTTCCCTCACCCGAGCTTGCGCTCCGTCTCTAACGACCTCGTTGTCGACGGGACGTTAAACACTAATCTCCTCTTCCCTCCTCCTTGAGACGAAGGTTTTGCTTTTTAGCACTGGGAAGATGCACTACCGGTGTGGTAATATTAGTGGGTCGCTAACAACAAAAGAGTTATAGGACAGTTTAAAGGATCTTGAAATCTAAGTCAATACTCAGATCAACATTAATTACTTGATCTGATGAGTGACATAAATGCCGGCCGCTGTGGCCGAGCGGCTCTGGGCGATTCAGTCTGGAACCGCTTTGCTGCTACGGTCGCAGGTACGAATCCTGCCTTGGGAATGGATGTGTGTGATGTCCTTAGTTTAGTTAGGTTTAAGTAGTTATAGGTCTAGGGAACTGATGACCTCAGATGTTAAGTCCCATAGTGCTTAGAGCCATTTGAACCATTTTTGACATAAATCACAATAAAATTACCAGAGAAAAAAGTTCCCTAAAGCTCACATCAAACAACAAGATGACTCGAACACTGTGGGAAAGTACCAAAAATGTGGGAGACTGTATGGAGAAAACGCAACAACATCTGTTCACTTGGTCAGCTTGCTAAATCAACCTCAACGATACAGCAAGAAGCTACAAATGATAACCAAATCAAGCAACACACGTTGCGTAGCAAAGGAAGCAAGCAATGAGCTGCTCAGAATGTGGACCGTGCTACCACATTTCCCCAACCACAGTAGCACTCGCTGATCAACAGACTGCAGGCGGAACGCCCAACACAGCTGCCTGTAGCAGAATATCCCAGAATCTTAGTTCACGACCATCAGCTGCCATACTTTTGAAAATGGCATATGGAGGGGAAGACACATTGCTGTTGCCAGTGTGACAGACGAGAATATCGCTTATTTCATGAAAAGAAGGGGGAATACAGCAGAAAATACCCAGCCTTGGCATACAAAACGCACATTAAGAAACACAATGTTGGTACCGGGCTGTAGTATCATCTCCTCGAATGGTCGGCTACTTCGTGCAAAGTACAATGGTTACACTCTGAACTGAGTTCGACCCGTTGACCATAATTTTGGATCGAAAGTAACTGCTTTCCCATACTGGTCAGGGTGCACTGCAGCGTCTCGACCTTTGATGATCGTGCAGAAAAGGCAAAAATGTCAATTTCAATTATTCTCTGGGGATGGCAGTAGTGGCATGGCACTTTCTGCTCTAAACTAGGTCAGGTGCCAGTACTGATGGAAAAGACTCGCAGCAGGCCACAGCCTCACTTCCACTAAAGCTGCCTGTCTCCCTCGGGAGGTTCGCATCTCCTAAAGAGATTCACTGACTGCCTTCTGCCAACAACAGGACACTGAACAGAAGAACAGAAAAAAGGAGATGATACCTATTTTTAAAATTATGTTAGTGTAAATTTAACATGTGTTAGTATAAGTTACTGATCTACCACGTTTTGTTATCATGTGTGTATTTCGCGTTTCAGATGCTTGTGTATGTTGCAGTATTAAAAATTATAATATAGTACACTTCGAATCCATATAATACAACTTTAATAATTAATTGCTATTTTGGAACTACTATATATATATATGGAAGGTGTGACTGTCACGGTGTCAGATATCGATTTTGTTTACAGTGATGACAACTGCAACGACAAAAAATGAAAGATACGGATCTGTTTATAGCGTTGGCAATAACAACGACCATACATGAATGACGTCCAGTGGTGACATTAAATGTAATTACACTTAACTCACTCGTCTTTGATATCTTCCTCTTGCACAATTCCGCGTGATGTGTATGCTGCCTGGAGGAGACTTTTTTTTTGACGTAGCTATACTTCTTAAGAAAATTGGCAAAGTCTCACAAGGAAATTCTCTGCTCCATTACCATTTTGCAACTATCGAACCACGTGTTTTTTCTTATATTTGTTCTTTTCAGACATTTTGTACAATATAACTCTAATGGAAAGTCAAAATCGCTATTTTTGAACCAAGTTTGACCCCATCTATCCATCACAACTCATGCAGTTTCTGGTGCCGTGGGTTGGCAGCAAATGGTATTCCCAACGGAAGTCCAAACAATTTTGCACAGTACTCAATCTAGGAATCAAATCGCGCCACATGAGAGTAATACTAGTCGAAACATTGCTTGCTTTAGTCATCTCTATGTGATTACTGTCTATCAGAAACAGTCGCAAAAATCTGGCAGTTTTTTTTTTTTTTCTTTTCCAAGCGGCAGTCTTGTATAAACACGCTGTGAAACGATTGTTTATGGTATATATGGTGTGTAGAAGCATACGATAGACGTAAGTGAAGTAGTCTCTCAGAATTAATTATGCCGCTGTAATTTGCAGAAGCAATTAAAAATATATCCACATCAAAATGTTCCCGAAATTCGCAAATAAACCATTGAAACGATTTACAATAGATACAGTTACATTGTACTGACATTTTATTATTTTATTTTGTTATTATCTCGACACAAGACATTGCTTTAATGCGTATTGAAACAGTCACTCGGAGCGAGATTCTTTGCCGCAGAATATGTCATCGCTGCAAACAAAATCGGTATCTGGCTCCGTGACAGTCGCGCCTTCGATATATATCGCTTCCAAGCGTTCTTGAAAATTACCGGTAACTGACGACTGCGGAGACAGAAAGGACATCTGGCCCCAAAATTAAATGGTTCAAATGGCTCTGAGCACTATGGAACTTAACGTCTGAGGACATCAGTCCCCTAAAACTTAGAACTACTTAAGCCAACTAAGCTAAGGACATCACACACATCGATGCCTGAGGCAGGATTCGAATCTGCGACTGTAGCGGTCGCGCCATTCCAGACTGAAGCGCCTAGAACCGCTCGGCCACAGAGGTCGGCATCTCCAAAATTAAATAAAATAAATTTACCGCATCTTGAGTACAGTGGACCCTGTGCTAGAAGGGATTAACGCGAAGAACCAGTGAGTTACTTCATCTTCATACTGACACAGGCAAGAATCTTTTAATTTTCTTTTCAATATGCTGTCTTTTAAGGGAGAGGAATCACTTAAATGTAGTTTTTACTCCGTCGCCTAAAATGTTAGTATTTTACGATTTATGAAATAATCCTCTGAGTTCTAAACTGAATTCGTATAAGAAAAGTGACATTTTAGATACTTATCCGCATGCATCTGTATATAATGATGTTGATTTATCTTTAATTTACGTTATGTATTTAAATTTATGTTAAATTTACGAACCATTGCTATAGTTGTATTTTTCTTCTTTTCTACTAAACGTTAGTTACTGTAAGAGGAATGGTAATTCATTAGCATTAACTGGAATCGTATTAACATCTTTCTTCACCTCTTTCGATGTTCAAGACAGCAAATGTTACGTAATACAAGCGGCATGCAAGGTTCTCTAACTCTCGTGCAAGCAAATAAACTGTCATATCGCATGAGGCTCCCCTACATTCACATCGAGTGGTTGACAAGCGTTTCTGGTCAAATTTTGTCGGAATACGCATTTCTGAAGAATGGTCTCGTTCTCCGAGCCGCCTGTTTGTCGGAAGAAAGAGAGCAATTTCGTGGCGCATTAAGGAAATCGTAAATTTTATCTGGCGGCTGTGAGGGATGATATCTCGCCATCACGACAGAATGAGTGTTGCGAACAGTGGCGCGGGGAAGATAGCGGAGGCCAGTGCAGCGCCTGCCTGCACGTGACGCCCAACCCCGGCACGTGTTTGCCGGCGCCCCAAACGGTCTTATTAGCAAATTGCTGCTCTCATGTGTCTCCGAGTGTCTCCGAAGTCGTGAAATGGTACGCAGTAACTTATCGCGAACTACCTGCAAATGGAAAATAATGACGCAATGTGGAGCCTCTATTTGAGGCTGCCATTAGAAGTTTTATGTCTTTACAGAGATCCCTTTAGCTCGGCAGACTGAAACAATGATTACCTCTAAGAACCTATTCCGCACTTCTTCAGTGTGCAAAATTGTTTCAGTTTTACTCAACTTATGGACTTCCACTTTAGTTAATGTAGCCTAATAGAGAATAAATGTTGTTGTTTCGACCTTTTTTCTGTCCGAAGACTGGTTAGATGCAGCTCTCTAGCCTACCCTAGCCTATCCCCCGCAAACATCTTCATCTCTGCATAACTACTGCGGCCTACATCCATTTGAACCTGCTTAATGTACACTTCTGGCCACTAAAATTGCTACACCACGAAGATGACGTGCTACAGACGTATAATTTAGCCGACAGGAAGAAGATGCTGCGATATGCAAATGATTAGCTTCTCAGAGCATTCACACAAGGTTGGCGCCGGTGGCGATTCCTACAACGTGCTGACATGAGGAAAGTTTCCAACCGATTTCTCATACACAAACAGCAGTTGACCGGCGTTGCCTGGTGAAACGTTGTTGTGATGCCTCGTGTAAAGAGGAGAAATGTGTACCATCACGTTTCCGACATTGATAAAGGTCGGATTGCAGCCTATCGCGATTGCGGTTTATCGTATCAGGATATTGCTGCCCGCATTGTTCGAGATCCAATGACTGTTAGCAGAATATGGAATCGGTGGGTTCAGGAGGGTAATACGGAACGCCGTGCTGGGTCCCAACGGCCTCGTATCACTAGCAGTCGAGATGACAGGCATCTTATCCGCATGGCTGTAACGGATCGTGCAGCCACGTCTCGATCCCTGAGTCAACAGATGGGGACACTTGCAAGACAACAACCATCTGCACGAACAGTTCGACGACGTTTGTAGCAGCATGGACTATCATCTCGGAGATCATGGTTGCGGTTACCCTTGACGCTGCATCACAGACAGGAGCGCCTGCGATGGTGTACTCAACGAAGAACCTGGGTGCACGAATGGCAAAACGTCATTTCTTCGGATGAATCCAGGTTCTGTTTACAGCATCATGATGGCCGCATCCGTGTTTGGCAACATCACGGTGAACGCACATTGGAAGCGTGTATTCGACATCGCCATACTGGCGTGTCACCCGGCGTGATGGTATGGAGTGCCATTGGTTACATGTCTCGGACACCTCTTGTTCGCATTGACGGCACTTTGAACAGTGGACGTTACATTTCAGATGTGTTACGACCCGTGGCTCTACCCTTCATTCGATCCCTGCGAACCCTACATTTCAGCAGGATAATGCACGACCGCATGTTGCAGGTCCTGTACGGGCCTTTCTGGATACAGAAAATGTTCGACTGCTGCCCTGGCCGGCACATTCTCAAAAAATGGTTCAAATGGCTCTGAGCACTATGGGACTCAACTGCTGTAGTCATAAGTCCTAACCTAAGGACATCACAGACATCCATGCCCGAGGCAGGATTCGAACCTGCGACCGTAGCGGTCGTGCGGTTCCAGACTGTAGCGCCTTTAACCGCTCGGCCACTCCGGCCGGCGGCACATTCTCCAGATCTCTCACCAATTGAAAACGTCTGGTCAATGGTGGCCCTAGAAACTGGCTCGTCACAATACGCCACTGTGGTATCGTATTGAAGGTGCATGGGCAGCTGTACCTGTAAACGCCATCCAAGATCTGTTTGGCTCAATGCCCAGGCGTATCAAGGCCGTTAATACGGCCAGAGGTGGTTGTTCTGGGTACTGATTTCTCGGGATATATGCACCCAAATTGCGTGAAAATGTAATCACGTGTCAGTTCTAGTATAATATGTATGTGTCCAATGAATACCCGTTTATCATCTGCATTTCTTCTTGGCGTATCAATTTTAATGGCCAGTAGTGTAGTTAAGCCCTTGTCCCGCTCTACAATTTTTGCAATACACTTTCCTCCATTACCAAATTGACCATTCCTTGATTCTTTAGGACATGTTCTATCAACCGATTCCTTCTTGCTGTCAAGTTGTGCCATACATTTGTTTTCTCGGTAACTCAATACACTACTTCCTCATCAGTAGTCCGGTCTACTCATCTAATCTTTAATATTCTTCTGAAGCATACACATTTCTAAAGCTGCTATTGTCTTGTTGTCTGATCTGTTTATGGTCCGCATTCACTGCCATATCAGGTTAGACAGCCCAGACAAATACATTCAGAAAAGACTTGCTGACACTCATATTTACGTACCATGTTAACAAATTTCTCTTTAGCATAAACGTTTCGAGTCATCTTAATGGACTCTGTATTACGTAATGTAGGACGATAGCTCTGTAGTGCCTAGAAGGGAAGAAAACACGGTCCAAACAGGCTGTAATATTATTTATTTCATGTTTCTGCTACCAGTCACTTTCTATTTTATGCTTAATCTAACATAATGCAACGCGTTTCGAACATGTACTGTTCATCTTCAGCCGTTTATACATACATACATACATACATACAGAGAAATGCTGCCTAAAAATAAACAGTCTTCAAATAGCTGTTTATTTTTAAGTAACATTTCTCTGTATGTATTTATGTATGTATAAACACCGGCCGGGATGGCCGAGCGGTTCTAGGTGCTACAGTCAGGAACCACGCGACCGCTACGGTCGCAGGTTCGAATCCTGCCTCAGGCACGGATGTGTGTGATGTCCTTAGGTTAGTTAGGTTTAATTAGTTCTAAGTTCTAGGGGACTGATGACCTTAGAAGTTAAGTCCCATAGTGTTCAGAGCCATTTGAACCAAATGTATAAACGCCTGAAGATGAACAGAACATATTCGAAACGCATTGCATTATGCTAGATTAAGCATAAAATAAAAAGTGACTGGTAGCAGAAACTTGAAATAAATAACTATCCCACACAGTCACGGTTCAAAAACATAGCCATTATAGCTGAAAATAATCAAGGCTGTAATATATTTATCGTCAGTGCTATTAGTTAATTTCGGCTAAGTAACAACTTTATCCACTGCGAGCTTGCTATAGTTCCACCGCCATGTGTACACACCGCAATTCAGTGTGCAGTGTTTGATGGAAGCTCATTCGAAGCGTTGTTAATAGAAACCTTTCCTGTCCCATTCGGGAAAAATGTGTGAGTGAATGACTCCGTGCGTGTCGTAATCACTCTCAGCTTGTCATTCTTCTTCTTCATCATCACTCTTTCAGAAAACTGTTCTTGTGGGAGTCCACATCCTCAATATATATTAAGAAAGAAAACATGGTCCAAACAGGCTGTAATATATTTTTTGTCCGTGCTATTAATTAATTTCCACTATTAGTCGTTTTGAAGCATTCATCACAGAGACAAGATCCTTTTTTTATCGTGACTGTCTAGAAAGCTAAAGCTTAAGCTCGGACAGCTGGCCCATTCGCGCCATTCGGTACTGACCGACCGCCATGCCACCCTTTGCCAATGGCGTCATTGAATGCGTTGTGGGAGGGAGAGTGGGTCCAGCGCACCGCTCGCCCGGCCGCAGTCAGCTTCCGAGAACTGGGAGCCGTGACTTCTCACTGAAGCGCGCCCTCGACTGGCGTCGCGAGGCTGAGTGCACCCGTTCCGGTCCTTCTACCAAGGAAAAATTCCTGTCAGTACCGGGAGTCGAACCCAGGTCCTCCGTACTGTAGTCAGACAAGCTGACCACTTTCTTAAAATCTTAAATACAGGTTTTATACTTTAAGTGGTATTACAGTTTAAAAATGAAGTTGGTTTTAGTGTTGTTATTTTCTAACTGCCTAATACACACATTAATTTAGAAAAAAGGAAATGGCGTTTGCTGCTTTACAGCTATGAGAGAATTCTGTGCCATAGCATTCTGTACATCTTATTTTTCCAATAGTCTTCTTCGGCTATATGAAGGACAGCACACTAGCCAGCATTCGTATGGTTGGTTGGCTGATTTGGGGGAGGGAATGAAACAGCGAGTTCATCGGTCCCATCGGATTAGGGAGGGATGTGGAATGAAATCGACCGTGCACTTTCAAAGGAATCATCCCGGCATTTTCCTGAAGCAATTTAGAGAAATCACGGGAAACCTATATCAGGATGGCCGGACATAGGTTTGAACCGTCGTCCTCCTGAATGCGAGTCCAAGTGTGCAGCGTGCGTTATGATGTCATCCAGTGATCGCCAAATATGAGAAACCATCAGACGCTCTTTAAAAACATATTTCTCGAAGCTTTCGTAAATCGCTGTAGCCCTCTTAGCAGCTGATGTCATGAATTATTTTCAGGAATTTCATGGATGCGAGCAATTCAGACCCTAATCTGAAGCGGCAATGTGTGTTGCTGTGATGTAGCGCTGGCTGCAGAGAATGCAGGCGCACCTCTATCTCCATGAGAGTGTGAAACTGAGCAGCGACTGCTGAAGTTTGAAATAACACTTTCATTCTCTCGTCAACAACTTATTTTACTACCACCCAGTAGCCTTCAATTGTTGCATTATTTTCTTCTCTTTAAAAATATTCTACAATCTACAGTGTCCGCAGCCAGTCCGAATATAATATTTAGACTAATAGTAATATTGCATTGTCGTATTTAAAAGTCATATGGGAACGATATCACAAATCAGACATTATTTGATATCATCATATTTGATACGAAATTTTTGAATCCTGCGGTGTTAACTGGCGTGTTTCACTAGGAATCTGTACAGTATCTCATTAAAAATGTCAGACACCCCCATGTAATGCGGAACTGACAGCTACTACATGTGACAGGATGTGGGGAGTATACATACACAAAAATTTGTGTAAGTCAGGGATATTTTTTAAACACGTCATAAAATCCCAAAATAAGTTACCAAACTGACATTGATAACTTGAAAGCCTGTTCTCAACCTAAATGAATGCTTACGGAACTCCCATTAGAGAAATTTGTTTTAAACGTAGACTGTTCTTTCCAACTGAACTGAAGAAGCAGTTGAGGTTCAGTCCAATTTCATCCACGACACCAACTGGGTGTAACAGCGTAAGTATTTAGTAATAGTAAAGGAGTATTTAGTAAGGAACTCAATTCATAAACGAATATTTTGACAGTTACTCTGGAAAATGACCACACCAACAATTTTTTTAGCTATTTAGATCATATGGGAGGACCCTTGAAGTTAGCGAAAGGAATCACTAGTGAGTTCCAAAACGATGCGAACAGTCCAACTAGACAATAACTGGTCGTAGAAAGTTAAAAAGAATCAGGTTCAATGGTCCAGCAGCTCTTCACAATAAAAGTTCAAATAACACAATTTATCTGTGTCAATCACTTTTTATTTTCTCCGACGACGCGTTTCGAGCGTTTATACTCTCATCTGCAGATGGAAAACAGAGATATCTTGTTACATGCGTACCAGCTGGATGCAGCTAGTTGTTTGTTTTGATTTCATTTTGCTACAAAAAGTATAACACGCATTTGTTATCATCATGTATAATCTCAATGCCGTTTTTTGTGACAAAATGAAACCAAAACAAACAAGTAGCTGCATCCAGCTGGTACACATATAACAGCGTTCAAGCCATTATAAAGACGAAGGATGAACCCATCCCATATCAATGTCCAGTGATAGGGGTCCTTATATTTTTTATCGGACAGTGTGTATGGCTGAATTAGAGAGTAAATGCTTGTAATCGGCCGCTAGGCAGTTGCAAGTGTGACTGAGACTCATGCATTAATGGTAAAATAAATGAGATAGTGAGAAGAGAATCTTGATTTATCTGTTTTTACGATACACACATTTATTATTATTTCCTTTTGTTTCGATTGACAGCCTTTAATGAGAACAGGGGAGTGCTCAAAGGTTGTTTTAACGCCATTTATAATATAATTTTAAGTGCTTAACTTGCCATGCTATTCTCATGGAATAGTCAGCACTTCATTATTTTCTAAATTTCTGATATACTTCTGTATAACTACACTGCATGCTGACTTTTGTTTTAAAATTTAGTATTGCTTATATCAGCTCCAACGGATGTAGTAAAAGCTGAGAACGAACGAAGAACTGTGATGCAGGCCTTGGTATTACATTCAGAAGGATCGGCGCTCAAATCTCCATTTGTTATGTGACTGGATTTGTGGTTACCTGTCAGAGAGGTCACAGTTCGTAGTAATTGACGGAAAATCATCGAGTAAAACGGAAGTGTTTTCTGGCGTTTGCTGTTCCTTATCTATATAAACGAATTGAGAGACAATCTGAGCAGCCGTCTTCGGTTGTTTGCAGATGCCACTGTCGTTTATCGACTAATAAAGTCATCAGAAGATCAAAACAAACTGCAAAACGATTTAGAAAAGATTTCTGAATGGTGCGAAGTGTGGCAGTTGACCCTAAATAACGAAAAGTGTGAGGTCATCCACATGAGTGCTACAGGGAACTCGTTAAACTCCGATTACACGATAAATCAGTCTAATCTAAAAGCCGTAAATTCAACTAAATACCTAAGTATTACAATTACGAACAACTTGAATTGGAAAACACATAGAAATGTTGTGGGGAAGGCTAACCAAAGACTGCGTTTTATTGGCAGGACATTTAGAAAATGTAACAGACCTACTAAGGAGACTGACCTTTACTACGCTTGTCCGTCCTCTTTTAGAACAATGCTGCGCGGTGTGGGATCCCTACCAGAGAGGACTGACGGAGTACATCGAAAAAGTTCAGAGAAAGGCAGCACGTTTTGTATTATCGCGAAATATGGGACAGAGTGTCACAGAAATGATACAGGATTTAGGCTGGACATCATTAAAAGAAGGGCGTTTTTCGTTGCGACGGATTCTTCTCACGAAATTCCAATCACCAACCTTCTCCTCCGAATGCGAAAATTTTTTGTTGACAACCACCTACATAGGGAGGAACAATCACCATGATAAAATAAGGGAAATCAGAGCTCGTACGGAAAGATATAGGTGTTCATTCTTTCCGCGCGCTATACGAGATTGGAATATTAGAGAATTGTGAAGGTGGTTCGATGAACCCTCTGTCAGGCACATACATTTGATTTGCAGAGTATCCATGTAAATGTAGATGTTCATCCTGATTTAGACTGACCACAACTCCCCAAAACCAATTCCTTTGATGAGGACACTGTCGATTCCATCACTGGCCTTGTCCTAAAGCGCTAGAAGTACGTCTCTTATCGCCACGCCATCGACGATATATGAAAGATACAGTTCCTTGTTTCTTTCCTAAATGACAGGCAAAAGAATGCTGCAGATATGAGATACAAAATGTCGACGAAAAAGTGAGCTATATACAACGTCTTTTCGCGATGCAATCACTATAAAGGGGCTGTATCGCGACGTTGACATCTCTCACTGGTTACTAATATCGAGAAAGGACGATATACCTCGTCGCTTGTCTACTGAATAACGAAACTTTGCGATATGTTGATAAATGAATCATATTAAAATTTATGAAAAATGCTGATAGTGGAAATGGAATTTGAGAAAACTAGCCTGATAACTTTCATATCTTTCTTTCCTCTCCTTGGCAGTTCTTCTTCGTGTCTCATTTTGTCTTTTAATGTAAAACCAATCATTTACTAATTTCGAGAGGCAGTTGCTGCACTGCGTATTGTATTTACTGTACCTGGTTGAACCAGATGAAATATTATGCGAAATAATGTGGGCGACTCCAAATGTTTTCATGTAATTCATCTATCATTAAACTTTTCCAGTTGTGTTACAGAATCTTGGGTTAAATAATACAACGGAAAAACAGCGAGAGTTACAAATTTCGTTTATATTTACTTAATGACTAGTTACAGATCAGGACCCATTTTCAAACCATCCAGAGAGTAAAAATGGTGTTACTCAAAATATAAGAACCATGTCAAGATAATAAACATATACGTTTAAAAAAATGCAAATGAACAGTTACAGAGGTTACAGATAACTCTTATACGAGGGTTGAATGAAAAGTAATGCCTTCACCCTCGTTAATTGGGTTTGGATGGGAAAATTTTAATAAATCAAACGCAGAAATAATCCTTAGAATGTGATCTTTAATTACCAATATTCACTTTTCCACATAATCACCAGCCAATTGGATACGTTTCTGCCAACGATGAACAAGTTTTCTGAAGCCATCCCGGAAGAAGTCTACACTCTGTTTCCGCAACCACAATCTCACAGTTCTCTCACCGTCTCCATTAGAAGCATAATGATGTCCCCACAGATCGTCTTTCATTACCGGGAACAGATGGAAGTCAGACGGTACTAAATCTGGAATGTATGGAGGATGCCGTACGGTGGTGAGATTCGGTCTCAGAAGTTCTACTGTGGTGGCACGCGAAATGTGTGGTTTGGCATTGTCATGCTGCAGGAAAACGTTTCCCTTTTCCTTTCGGACCCTTTTTAGTCGTCGATTTAGAGTTCGCAGCGTTGTGATGCAACACTCTGAATTTATTGATTTTCCATGATCAAGGAAATCAACATGGATAACACCATCTGTGTCCCAGAACACTGTGGCCATGATTTTTCCAGCTGAGGGCTGTGTCTTGAATTTCTTTGTCTGGGGCGAGTCTTTGTGTCGGTATTCCATAGACTGATGTTTCGTCTCCGGGTCGCAATGGTGTACCCACGTTTCGTCTCCTGTCACAATTGAATGGAGAAAGGCGTCACCTTCATTGTCGTAAAGCGAGACGAGTTCCTGGCAAATTTCAAGTCTGTGTGCTTTCATTTAAGGGGTCAGCATCCGGGGTACCCATCGTGCACAGATCTTCCACTAGCCAAGCAAAGCAATAATGTGACCCACACGTTCTTGTGAAATGCCGATTGTGCCTGCAGTTTTTCTCTGAGTGATACGACGGTCGTCCTGAATCAATCTGTCAACATTTTGCTTGTGGAACTCTGTGGTTGCTGTCACAGGACGTCCAACTCTTTGTAACTCACGTCAGATGTTCCCGCCTCAACATCTTTAAACTTACTCGTCCAACGACGCACAGTACTCACATCAACACAATCACCATAAACTGCTTTCATTTCCTGATGAATCTCCTTTGGGGTGACACCTTCTGCAGTCAAGAATTCACAGCACGTTGCTTAAATCGCATTGACCGACCGTCTGCTCAGGGTTCCATACTTTACACTGTAACAATACAACCGATGAATGCTAAGGCTTCCCGCCAACTGGAGCTGTAGAGAAGAGGCTATAGAACAAGCCAGTACCTGCCGCATACCAATGCTGTCAACTGCTGAAGAGTTACGAAGGTGGAGGCATTACTTTTCAGTGAACCCTCTTATAACTTTTATATTTTGGGAAACACCATTTTGAAACTTGCAAATTTCACTTTTATTTATTTGATGACTAGCTTCCAATCGCGACACATTATCAAATGATGATCATTATCTGTATGCTTCGCGACTGTTCATCTGAACTTTGTTATACGTATTTGTTTGTTATCTTCAAATTTTTTTTTATATTTTGGGAAACACCATTTTCAGTATGTGGATGATTTGAAAGTGTGTCCCGACCCGAAGCTAGTCATCAAGTATATAAAAGCGAAATTTGCAGCTTCGGCTGTTTTATCGTTGTATTGACTATTGTGAATCGCGTAACAAAACAGATTAATTTAGGTACAGCTGGGGGAGGAATAACAGCACAACATGAAAACTTTTGCAGAAGTCTCCATTGGTCACGTCACGAATAAATATTGGACTTGATGCTTCGTCAGGAGGAACAAAAATCAATTTACAGTGCGGATATTCAGGTTTATATTTTCCGCAGTTTATCTGAATTGCTTGAAGCGAACAGCGGGATGGTTTCTTTAATTAACAAGATTATGACTGATTTCCTTTCCCATATGAATGCAGTACGGGATTGCACCCAGTCTCTAATGATTTTTACGTCGACGGACGTTACCGCAGATCTCGCTTCTTTGTTTTCATAAAATGATCACAGAAGCATCTGGGTCAATTTACTAATGCGGGAAAGTTTCGATGAAAAATTCGATTCAGACTTGAAACAGTGTAAACAATGATGGCGCACGGAAAAGGGAGAAGTGGTCAGTCCTGTGAAAACATCCACAGCTGAAATGGGAAAGAAGCATATTTCCGAAGATTTCAGTTTGTACAGAGAGGCAGTGCACTAATTAAAAGCGATAAAATCGTCATTTGGAACAGTACGTTCATTTCCGTTTATTCAGTAACCGTAACAGCGGGAACGGGCGACACTCCGAAATCGAGCCGGAATAAAACAGCCCGAATCGTATTTACAAACAGTGCCTTCCCTTCAGACAAGTAAGATTTGGAAGCGGCTGCAGCTCTGCGCGGAGGCCATTCCGAGAGAAGATTCTAAAGCTGTCCCATTTATTGTAGGTGGAGCGGTTATCCGGTTTTATCACGGGACAAGCGGCGAGGCGAGCACGAGCGCCGCGCATTGCGATACGCGCAGGCGGAGCTGCGCGCGCATCCCGCCCGTCGGGGGAGGCACAATTTATTGCGGGCAATTCATTTCATAACGTTCGTTTAATGGAAACGGGGGAATGACAGTGGTGGCTGGGTCGCTGGCTATAAAGCACGATATAATGGTCACGGTTTCCGCGCAGCCAGAGAACTATCTTGTTATGGGAGCTGATAATACAGCCGCCGCTACGGGTAGCCGGCGCGACCGCCCCGCTCGCCGATCTGTATGCGAGCAGGAGGCAGCAGTTCCCAGTGATAATACTGCTGATAATATTATTCATTCGTTCAGCCCAATTTGTTATTTCTATCGCACGATCTCCGACTGGCATTGCTATTGCTCTGCTAGCGCTTCTGAGTTGGCCCAGCTTCCGCAGCGCAGCGCTAAGCTACATTGTAACCTGTAACTTTGTGTAATGACAAGTCGTTTTCTTACACGATTTTCATTTTACTGAGGCGTACCGACTGTTTAAGGAGGTGATATTGCAGGCCGCTTTCAATTAAAGTGTTACAGAAACACGTGCCCAGTCTTCAGTGAGGCGTTGCAATATTACACGTAAAACAAACGCCGCAAAAATGATTCAGCACGTAAGGTTAACTTACTGCAACAATTTATAGATGAATATAAGACAGTTCACAACAGTTTTTTTTTCATTGGAGCATTTGAATCAGTCTATATTCACTTAAGTCTTCCAAGTAGAGATTCAGCTATTCAGTTTCTTCTTCTGCTCCCAAAGCTTTTTCATTGTTTCCAACATGACAGCCCATCCTTCCTCAGTTATGACGTATTGTTTTTGTTTACGCGGTTCTGGTTTATGTCTCGCGTCTCTGTTCTACTGCACATTCAATTTCTTGCACTTTTCGCCTCCGTAACTGCACGGTCATCGCGCTGCATTGCTAACCGAAAAGTACCGGATTCGATTTTCAACTAGATCTGAGATTTCCTCCGCTCGGGGACTGGGTGTTGTGTTGTCTTCACGTACGTTTCGTCATAACTGATATTCAACTATTGAAATGGCTGTATGGGAACGTCCCGAAAGGTAAGAAATTTTTCAAAATCCTGTATTGTTACATTTAACTCAGATAAATCATCCTGGATCTATTTGGATCACTTGTCCTTGCTTTTGAATAGTTGTTTCAGTAGCTTAGTTTCAGGTGATCTAGGCGTATGGCACATTCCGTCTGTTACTGACTCGCTTTCCCCATACAACACTTCACTAGGCACCAATCTACGTTGTTCATCTATTCCGTGCTTTTTGTTCGGATCATTCTTCTGTCTGCCTTACGTAGTTTATCTGCTGTTGATCTGGCGTTCAGCGCAAATAGTATTCCACTTGCGCATGTTGCTTCCAGTTTAACAACGGAGTAGTTGTGTCTGAAACTGTCGTTCATTAAGAGAGATTTCTTCTTTTAGGTTGGCCAGGTTTTCCATTGTGCTGGTTTCAGTTTAGTTGTCACGCTTTCTATTCAGCCACTTTTTGGTTGAGTTACAGGCTATGGTCTTACCACGATATTTGAATTCACTTTTAGTCTTAATTTATTTGTTATCACCCAGTCGAACCGCTGGTGTTTTCGACCTTGAAGGATGGCGTCATATCCGTTTTCTCGAACAAAATTTGTAATACAAATTTTGCTGCTATTTTTGCAAGCACTTCTGTTTGAAGTTTAGCCTTTTTCAAATTGTTTGCCAGGAATCAAGTTCGTCTACGAATGGTAAGCAATTAAGTTTGGTATTTTTTTCCAGTTTTAATGTTTGGTTGGCAGTCTTATTTTATATTCGCATGACTTTCTCCAATGCACAGTTAAGCAGTAAAGGTGAGACTCCATTCACCTGTTGAAGGCCAGATAGGATTTCGAATAGTTCAGACAATTCACCTCCAAATTTATCTTTTCATCTGATATTCTTAAGAGTGAGTCCGATGAAGTTTATGAGCTTTTGTTGTGGACGAGATTCCTGAAGGATTTCAGTAATGACTCACGATGGACATTGTTCCAAAAGAAACAGTTACGTGAATTTATTAGACTACGTCTTGGCGCACTTTTATAAACTTAGTACTATTTGTGATACGAACAATTAAAGCGTTCCAGAATGAGATTTTCACTCTGCAGCAGAGTGTGCGCTGATATGAAACTTCCTAGCAGATTAAAACTGTGTGCCGGACCGAGACTCGAACTCGGGACCTTTGCCTTTCGCGGGCACGACTCACGACCCGTCCTCACAGCTTTACTTCTGCCAGTACCTCGTTCCCGCGTTCGAGCCACGGTCCGGCACACAGTTTTAATCTGCCAGGAAGTTTCAATTAAAGCGTTTCTTGTGATTTAATTTCCTCCGTAGATTCCGTTTGTCGTCCGATCCCACGTACAAAATCTAATATAACATGCCCCGCTGAATTTAGTGGCCAAAGGATGTATACAGTGCGGTCGAAACAGTGGTCAGTGAATGTTAAAGAATTCGGTGATATATTGCCGTGCGGGAACTTCAAGGTGAGTCCGGACTCTACCTGTCAACGTCCCGAAACTGATTATGATTGCGTACTGAGTCTTTTGAATTCTTGGCGTACAGTGGTTTGCGACATAGTAGTTCGTTCGTTTTATTACCTATGTTACCTTAGCGTCTTTATAACAATGATAATGGCTGCACACCAATGCAAATGCGCGTAACACGGAATGTGTGTCGTACTATGATTAAAACTTTTCCGTTGACTCATGGTACTCGCTGTTGAGAAGACAGAAACACTCTTGCCTCTTCGCCTGAGTATTCAGGCCGGCCGCGGTGGCCGTGCGGTTCTAGGCGCTCCAGTCCGGAGCCGCGCTGCTGCTCCGGTCGCAGGTTCGAATCCTGCCTCGGGCATGGATGTGTGTGATGTCCTTAGGTTAGTTAGGTTTAAGTAGTTCTAAGTTCTAGGGGACTGATGACCACAGAAGTTGAGTCCCATAGTGCTCAGAGCCATTTGAACCATTTTTTGAGTATTCAGTTTCGTACTGACGCGTCCTGTCTCGAGTTTTATTGGGGGCAAGTAAGCAATAATACAGTATGGATGGGTTTACGCATGCAGTGTTTTCCGACAGGTTTCTCGTGTATGCAGCAGCGACGTGCAGTGGGGGAACAGCACAACAAAACAACTAAACTGGTCAAAAGCGGACGGCGACCTTCTTACATAGCCTCCGTATCTGCACGTAAGCGTTAAACAAAAAAAATGGCTCTGAGCACTATGCGACTTAACTTCTGAGGTTATCAGTCGCCTAGAACTTAGAACTAATTAAACCTAACTAACCTAAGGACATCACACACATCCGTGCCCAAGGTAGGATTCGAACCTGCGACCATAGCGGTCGCTCGGTTCCAGACAGTAGCGCCTAGAACCGCACGGCCACTCCGGCCGGCGTTAAACAAAAACCAGATCCTTTATTGCTGGGCTGGAGCATAATGAGTGTGAGAAATATGCTAGAATACCGAATCTTGAGAAGTTCGTGCTCAGAGCGATTGGTAAAATGCCGCCTTCAGATGACGGCGCCTCGCTCAAGATCTAAACTCACTTGGTACAAAATATTTGGTCAAGTGTACATCCACAACTGAGGAATATATTTATAGAATAAAAAGCCGCTTCAGTTGCTAGTAATTTTCCACGTATATTCCACGACTGGTTTCGAATCTTAAAGCTTCAGCTTCAGGTGCTACCAAATTATTGCGACATCATATATGTGTGGTGGACGGTTTACTCAGTCACTGGGGATCACACTCACTTCAAACAAACGCATTGGAGTATAAGACCGACAACCACAGCGCCCTCCTGGACAGCAACACACGAAAGTGGAATAAATAGAACATTACTAGCAACTGAAGCTGTGTTTTATTCTATAAATTAAATGAAACAACTGTCTCGAGAATTTTACGTGGACAACATCTGCATCCATATCACCCATAAAAGGCGGGGGCATTATAACTACGGTAGCTGTTCTGCCACCATGAACAATGAGCAGAAAACCACTATTTTACTCATAAACTGGTCTCGAAATGCAAATTATCGAAATCCGCCTAATCGATATGAGATATTACTGATATGCAAATACATAATATTTATACACTCCAAGCAGATTGGAGCAGTCATTGACATAATATACCCGAATTAGAAGAACCTTTCGCAGGACAGACATCTTGATTTAGGTGTTCTGTACTTCCCAGAAATCATTAAGGCACATTCTGAGATGGCTTCTTTTAGAACGACAGAGCTTACTTCCTTCCCCTCCTTGACCATCACAAACTTGTACTCCGTCTAAATGACTTCCTCGTTCACAATATTTAAAACCTAATCTTGCTTAACTTGTTCTTCACACACACACATTAGTTAATTACTTCACGTTCTGTTTTTGTAAACCTGCTAAATTTCTATAACGAATAATCAGTATTTTGAATATTATTTTTGTGGATTTGCAGTGACAAATCTACATAGAGCGTTGCGTACCTATACAGTAGCAAAAATGCTTAAAGGCTATGTAATTTTATGAGTATCTTGGAATATGGAGTAGCCTTCGTTTTTCTGTGACTGGGGAAATATCTTTTTTGCTGTTGAAGAAGCACTGCAAATTCATATTGTAACGAGAGAGAGATACTGTTGAAACATAGCTACTTTAAAAATGCTGTAAAATGCCATAATGACTTGAGTTCAGGTTTTCAGACTAGAATATGTAGCGCTGGGAAATCGCCAGCTTACATAGTTTCACATTTGCACTTGACACTAGGAATCATATTGACTTACAGTTTGGATAACGATGGATTGAACGTGATAGTCGTGATATATGGTCAGCTTGGTCCCTAAGCATGGCACCGATGGACTAATCATTTGCGATCATGTTAAGAGCATACTTTACGAGACTGACAGATAGTGCTTACGCATGATTGATAAGATCGTCACAGCCGCTGAACCTGTGACTTCTCTTCTGGGAAAGTCAGATTGTGTTAAAACGTCCATGGCACATTCCTATACAGGCTGTTGTAGTCATGGAAGATAAAATTTTGAGCGTTTCATTTATAGAACGAGTATTATGTTGTTATGTACAATATTGTACTGTAGAAGTGGTTATAACATTGCTCCTTGATTTTAAATTGCCACTATCTGTTTCTGCATATACAAGGACTCTGTTATGTTTAAATTGCGTGTCGAACACGTCACAGGACCTCTACCACATTCACGTTAACATCGAGCGAGGTAGCCTGTTTGTTGAGGTACTGTCCTCGCATTCTGTAGCGCTACGGTTCGAATCTAAAACTTTAATTAAACTTAGTTTGATATTTGGAGTTCTGATACTGCAAGCTATCGTTAAAATGTGTAATATTTTGGACTATGAAGTTACTAATTGTGTTAAATGAATACATATTCCGATTTGAATTAAACAAAATGATACTGGAAAACGGAACAAGGAAAAATTCAGAGTGAACTATAAGTGTAGAAACTGAATTATCTACGAGTATTACGAAACGTTATTGTTTGATTTCTTTATAGGAATGACTACAACAGACAATTTTAAAAAAAACGTTATTTTGATTTAAGGGGCTTAAATAGATAGAGTAACGGAACTCTGATAGATAAATGACTTCGCATTTCCATTAGTTAAACATAAATACTCTTCGCATAATAACTCAGCAGCTTGAGACACGGGTAACCTCTGAAAAGAAATAGTTTTGTCATCCTTTGGCTAGTGAATGGAACCCACTTTTTGCAGTAGCTGTTGTAGTCGTCTGGCATGTCTGACTGGCTTAGGGCGACCATAAAAGGAAAGAAAATGACAAAGCTCTTCTTAGTACTAAAGATCATTGACGGAGAAAATCGTAGTTATTCTCGACGTGAAGAAATCTCGTTCGAATCCCTGTACTGAAAGAATTTATACCATTACATTTGGGCCACAAAGGGAGGGTAGGTGACTGCGTGCGGCTTCTGATCGTTTGAGTCAGTGTGCCCGTATTCTGTGCGGAAATCTACAGTTTATTTGCAGTGTCTTATTATAATAGCATAAAAAACAAGAAATAATGAACATGGTGGAGAGTAATAAGTTCTTAGGCATGCATATTGATGAATACTTAAACTGGAGAAATCATATAGCGGACCCACTAAAACGTTTAGGTTTGACTACTTTTGGCATGAAAATAATTGGCATCTTTGAGGATATAGAAGTCAGTAAGTTAATATATTTTGTGTATTTTCATTCAATGATGTACTTATGTCATATGGGATAACATTCGGGGGTAACTCGACGCTTAAGCAAGAAGTATTCATTACTTATAAGAATGTGATTAGAATCGCGTCTGGGGTTCTCACACATACACACAAACACACCTTCCAGGCATCTCTTTCATCTACATCTACATAGATACTCCACAAGCCACCATACGGTGCGTGGCGGAAGGTACCCTGTACCACTACTACTCATTTTCCCTCCTGTTCTACTCGCAAATAAAACGTAGTCAAAATTATTTCGCATGACTGTCTGTCTGTACCCCCCGCGATGAATCCATAGACATCCCAGTCTATACTATACAGGTCAAAGTCGCCTCCATGTAGTATTGCATGATCTGGGTATTTACGAGGTATTGACCGTCTTTGAATGATTCTAGAACTGCCACAGCGGAACTGAGTGGCTGGTAAAAACATCCAACAATTAACTTAGTTTCAGCTGTACCTGTTATACGCGACCAGACGGCTTCACTGCCACGCTCAACTTCGACCTCAATGGAGACAATATTTTTGTCAACTGCAATCAAAACTCCGCCTCCGTCTTTCCGATATATGTTCCACGACTCGCTGAATATCTCAGAGCTTTTCACTTCGGGTTTCAGCCAGCTCTCAGTCCCAGGAATAATTTGAGCGCGAGAATTTCCTGGAGGGCAGTAAAATTGGAAACTTTATTACGAATACTTTGAAAGTTTACTGAAAAAATTGTGACAGTCGAAGTGTTTTTATTCTGAACGCCGTTTGATTTTCTTTGCTGTGAATCGACTGACAAGTGTTCATTAGAGCACCTCAAACTACCGCCTAGTTTCAGCTCGATGTATTAGCCATTGGCTTACATTGATTTTTTTTTACTTAAGCAGTTTTTTATCAACAGTTCATCTGAGTAAGAGTAATAGAGATATTCATGATGGCCGGAGTGGCCGAGCGGTTCTAGGCGCTACAGTCTGGAACCGCGCGACCGCTACGGACGCAGGTTCGAATTCTGCCTCGGGCATGGATGTATGTGTTGTCCTTAGGTTAGTTAGGTTTGAGTAGTTCTAAGTTCTAGGGGATTGATGACCTCCGAAGTTAAGTCCCATAGTGCTCAGAGCCAGCCAGCCAGAATTCACATCTACAGCACTAGAAGGGACACTGATCTGCATTACCCGTTAATGAATCAAACTTTGGCACAGAAGGAGTGAAATACGTAGCTATAGAACACTTTGACAATTTACGCATGGGCATAAAAAAAACCTGATAGATAGCAGAAGTGTTGTCAAATGTAAAGACGTTTCCCCATAACTAACTAACTAGCACACCTGTTAGGGATGGTAAGCATGGCGGACAAATTGTTGCTTTTCCGAGAGAAGCAGCGTATACGGTATCACTAGATTTCAGTTCTCTATCTTTGACTGTATTCAAAAAACAGATAAAAGTAGATCCCACGTTTATTCATCTGCACCGAGTACTTACGCCTGAAACGAAACTCATATTTTGCGAAGAACATTATCAATCCTTCTAAACCATACATTTCCACTGGGTGATTCACGACACTGGGTCTCCAGATGGTTTTACGTCAGCGGAGAATTGTAAGGATTTTCGAACGACGCGAAAAGTGTGATGAACTTAGCTTTCAGTAACATTTTGATTTCTCTATACATTTCTGGCCCTATGACTCCATCATCACACGTATTTTGCTTATCACGTTTTGCCCGGTTTATGAGCAACATGAAGTCGAAGAAGAGCGCTTACATTTTGCGAGAAACTCGCGTTAAATCATAAAAAACACGAATCAAACAAACGACATCAATCGAGAGGAAAATGAAAAACAGTAACTTACCAGAGAAGATAATCGTTGATGCTGTAATATCGTTTCGAATAATATCGTGACTTAAGGTGGGTTTATAAAACATCCTGTATATTCAGTCTAGTTATTTCTGCAACTATACGAATATAATTAAACTAGTAATTTGTGATTTTTATTTTTTTCTCCAGACTCTGTGTCTACAGAGACCAAAATTGCAAGATTGAAGTACTTTTACAGGCACAAAATACTTCGGAATTCGTATTCACAGCCTCAAATACTCAAGTGCTCCATAAGCGATTACAAAATTAATAACTGCGGAAAACAAAGATCATTCACTTCCATATACAATCACAAAAATGTGTATCGACTTATGACTGATGTATCCCTCAACAAACTTGAATAATGAAGACCACTGCAGGTATATGTGACAATATGAAGAACAGCATGAGTATTATTCGTTCGAGAAAGACGATGAAAACAAATGTTCCAGGAGGTCACTTCACTTCTTGCATGAGTCTATGCAACAAGTGTTACACATTTGAAACTGTAAATATTTTATCGATCTTAGGACAACTCATCTGAAACCCACAGTCCATGCGTTTTGATAAAAACACGCACGGCGCCTGACCGTGAGTGTATCAATTCGAAATCTGTAACGATATCTTTTTTCAATAAAATAAATCAAAACCAAATTGTGGCTGATTGCTACTGTGCACTACAAAGATTTTGGATCACACCAAAGCCAAGTTTCTCCAATAATCTCATTACTTGACAAAACAGATTTAAGAACATTTACTTTTCAAATGCCTCTGCAGTGTGCCACACTTACGTCCTCGAAAGGTGCAGTGCACATTTTCCTCGATAGTTTACAAATATTTCTCTGAGTAGGTAATGATTAGTAATACAAGGTGCGTCAGAAAAATGTATATACACTTTGAACTGTCATAGACAATTTATTTCCTATTCTACAAGGTTAAATATCTGTGAGAAAGTAATGTTATGTTTCTTCAACAGATGGCAGCAGTGACAAGGAAGTAACTACAACATGGCGGACGTGCGTTTGAGCTTTGAAGTGCGGAAGCAGATAATTAAGTGGTTCAAATGGTTCAAAGGGCTCTGAGCACTATGGGACTTAACTCCTAAGGTCATCAGTCCCCTAGAACTTAGAACTACTTAAACCTAACGAACCTAAGGACATCACACACATCCATGCCCGAGACAGGATTCGAACCTGCGACCGTAGCGGTCGCGCAGTTCCAGACTGTAGCGCCTAGAACCGCTCGGCCACCCCGGCCGGCAATTAAGTGGTACTGGAAGTTTGAGAATGTAGCTGCGGTTCTAAGACAGTGGAGAAGTGAGTATGGTACAGAACCACCTTCAAGGTTAACAATTATACGTCTACGAGACAAATTCGAAATTCATGGAACAGTGTGTGATGTGCATAAAAGTCGATCAGGGCGACCTCGTACAGCTACAAGTGATGATTCCACAACTGCGGTCTTGGAACTGTTTCAGCGTTCACCTCAAAAATCTTCAAGGCAAGCGGCACGTGAGAGTAATGTAAGTGCTAGTAGTGTGCTACGCGTTCTGAAGAAAGGCAAGTTTCGTGTGTACATTCCAAGGCTGGTGCAACAGCTAAGTGACGACGAACCAGACCGAAGGTTAGAACATTGTGAATGGGCTCAGGAGATGGTGAGACGTGAACCGGGATTTATGGGTAGCATAATTTGGTCGGATGAAGACCAATTCAGACTCAATGGAACTGTCAATAGGCACAATTGCGTGTACTGGGCTGAAGATAATCCTCACGTTACAGTTGAAAAGGCTGTGAATTTGCCTGGTGTAAAAGTGTGGTGTGGTTTGTCTGCAATGGGACTCATTGGGCCTTTCCGCTTTGAAGGTACTGTTACTGGAGAAACGTACATAACAATGCTTGCTGACTCCATATTCCCTGGCATACGTGCATTATACGGTAATGATGAGTTTTATTTCCAACAAGATGGCGCCCCGCCGCACTATCATAGGGACGTACGAGCATACCTGGATCACAATGTGCCAGGCCAGTGGATAGGACGCAGGGGACCAATCGAGTTTCCTGCACGCTCTCCAGACCCCACGCCGCTGGATTTCTTCTTATGGGGCACAGTAAAAGATGAGGTGCACAAACGTAAACCACCTAACCTGGATACACTTTGGAATGAGATTCAGGCGGTGTGTGCAGAAATCCCATTGGACACTTTGGTACGATGTACGGAATCAGTGGTGACTCGTACTCAGAAATGTATTCATGCTGAAGGCCACCAGTTTGAACATTAATCACATTTGCAAAGTACATTTATTTTTCCAATTGGACTTTAAGCTTTCCATTTCCAGAAATTTAATATTGTAGAACGGGAAATAAATTTTCTATAACGCTTCAAAGTGTGTATACATTTTTTGACGCACCCTGTATTTTCCCTGACATTCAAAAATGCAAACCCATTACTTTCGGAAAACTAATGTAAAGAAAAAAAGGAAAAAAAACGACAGGAGACAGAGATTTTAGTAGGCGAGTACAGGTGCGCACTTCTGTTCCTCAGGCAACAAGCGTAGCTCATCATACTCGCATTCTTGCAATTAGCAGGCTCATAAAGCGCTTAGCTGCATTTCGCAGGGATTTACGAGCGTCGAATTAATATCAGAACGAGTTTTAAAGAGCATTGGCGAAATATTCATCGTGCCGGCGCCGGCTATTTAGGGCAGACGCGAGCGCCATTGTTTTCGGGTTGGCGCGGCGCATGGCAATGAAGACAGATGAATGGCCGAGCTCCGTAATAAGTGCGCCACCCTAAATTAAAGCTATTGATCACCGACGCAGGGGCGCAGGTGTCGCCGCACCCAACAATTAATAAGTGTTTCGGCGCTAAACCTACATTTCCCAAATTACACCTTTTTTCCCCCTCTCTGGCGTCTAATTTAATTACGGCTCTGATTTAAGTCTCTACGACGAAATTTTCGGCCTCCCATTTCCCTTTTTATTGCACTGTTATTTATCCCTCGCCTTTTACGCTAACTTTCCATTATTCTAGTCCGCACCGCGGATCTTCGAACAATTTGCTCAAAATTCATTCCTTCCTCGCAAAACTAGCTTTATTTTGGTGTTGTCTACTTGCAAAATTTATAATTGCTTGTTTTTCAAAAACTGGTATATAGCCTGTAAATTTCATTTTTAACGTAAGCTATAATTTTACATCTGTCTGGACATAAGCTATGATCAAAAGTCATAATTTTATAGGGAAAAACATTCCCATGAATTTTGTTAAACTGTAGGCGTACAGAAGAAAAGATCTACACGTAAGACCGATACGTTTGTAAGCTTCGTGAATTGTTAACAACAATCCTTTCTTCGTGTCTGTTTATTGTTTTGGAATATACAACCTCTTAGAAATTAAACGGAATAACGTCACTCTCTGGACGGAAAGAGAAATCAAATGCATGTTTTCCTTTAGTAAGCATGACTGACTGTATTGTCAGTCTTTACATGCTATTAATTGTATGTCTGTTTTGGACGTTCCACTTGGTAGAGTATGAATTTCTGGGAATTATGGATTCGGTAAACGTTTATTCCCAAGGAATTCACATGGATCTTAAAGTTACTACACATTTGAAATCAAATTCATGTGTTTCTTTTTATTTTTCTTCGCTCTTGCCGTAGTCTGATCTCTACCGTGCCGGCCGCTGTGGCCGAGAGTTTCTGGGCGCTTCAGTCCCGAACCGCGCTGCTGCTACGGTTGCAGGTTCGAATCCTGCCTCGGGCATGGATGTGTGTGATGTCCTTAGGTTAGTTAGGTTTAATTAGTTCTAAGTCTAGGGGATTCATGAGCTCAGGTGTTAAGTCCCATAGTGATTAGAGCCATTTGAACCATCTCTACCGTAAGCGGGGCTACTTGCGCACCACGGGACTGCTTGGACATGCTTCCCTATGGTAATTTTATTTACGACTAGCGGTAAATAATTGATGCTGTAATTTTTTCTGAAAGCACGTTGGTTTTATCCAGTATTCCAATACACCATATTATTCCCCATTCTTTTGACTACAAAACCCTGTTTTTCAACATAATTTCCGTTCAATGCGACAACCTTACGCCACCTTACTGGGAGGCCCTATACGTCCGCATGATACCACTCTAATGGTGGACGTCGGAACCAGCGTCTTGCTGCATCAATAACCTCCCCATCATCCATGTACTGCTTGTCGCGGAGTGTGTCCTTCATTGGGCCAAACGGATGGATGTCGGAGGATGCGAGTTCCGGACTATAGGGTGGATGAGGAAGAACAGTCCAATGAAATTTTGTGAGCTTCATTCGTGTACGCAGAATTGTCTGAGGCCTTGTGTTGTCATGGAGAAGGAGAAGTTTGTTTCCATCCGTTGATTACCTCGAATGAGAGTGTCCGCACGTTCCAACATTGCAGGGGTCACAACACTGTCCGGCCAGCCGGCACGTAGGACATCGGACAGATTTGCGCGACCTTGTTGCGATGATGACAGATGCCATGCCCAACGACTCATCGTGCTTTTATTTAAAACCAGGTCTCCGTAGACATTCTACGAGCGTCTATGCATACCTGCGATGCTCTGGTTTTCCGCCAAAAGAAACTCAATAACAGCTCTCTGCTTGGAAGCACCTTCCCTCCGATACAAACGCCACTTTGAAGGCCACATATAGCTCCGTCACCTATCGCAGAATGTTCCACGATGTCCCATCACAAATTCCGTATTTTTAAAGCCGAAACTGGTCGAGAAAAAAAGTGTTACATTTGTTATTAAGCGCCCTCCGTATATTAGTTGGCCTCCATTATTATTATTATTATTGTTATTATTATTGTTTCAGTAAAGTATGGTTTCCATT